>NC_056731.1:1079436216-1079533716 GCF_019279795.1 Protopterus annectens
CATAGAGAATCACAACATTTATAGAGCTGCGATTGGCAAACATGCTAGCAGGAGCTGTAAAAGAGTAGCATTTAATGTCCAGTAAGTACTGCTAGCCTGCACCCTGGACAATGATTCAGCCACTGATGATGTGATCAAAAACAATACTGGCAGAAGATAACTTGATAGAATCTAACTAATAACCATCTGATAGTCTGGGTCTGTGTTGATAATGGTATTGTAGAGGCATTAATGGTATATATGTCTAAGTACTGTTTATTCAGAATATGTGGGCATCCTATATATATATATATATATATATATATATATATATATATATATATATATATATATATATATATATATATATATATATACATACATATATATAAATATATAGTTACCATGGTATGTGTATTTTTTGCTATTGTAGCTACAGGGATCTTTCAAAGGCTGACAAATGGTACCTTAGATATATAGGTTTATAGGTTTATACTAGGCTATCTGCCCTAAGGAATTTATAAGCCTAGCCCAAATTTTTGTGGCTTACGCCACCCCTTATATGAAAAAAAGTCTGTGCCCATTAGTTTGTTGTGCCTCTGTCCAGCAGTGACACAGAGATGATTCTCGGGGTAAACCTACAATCTCCCATCCACAGGTCAAGATTTCTCTTGAACAGAGCCAGCGAGGTGCTCTGCCTCACATGGACCGGGATTTTATTCCACAGCATAGGGAGTCTCTGAGTGATAAATCTATCCCTCCAGCACATCCTATTTATGTCCGTGCTAAGGTTTAAGTCACTTGCTCTAGTGGTTTTGGTGGATTTGGATTTTTTGAGGTGGAGCGTGTCCATTAATTCCGGGTTGGACATGGCCTTGTATGTCAGGCACATGTCACCTCTGAGCAGACGGTATGTGACTGAATAGAGCTGGAGTTTCTTCAATCTGGCAGCATATGACAGATTTTGGAGTCCCTTTATCCTTTTGGTGAGGAACTTTGGGGTCTCTCCAATTGCTGCAGATGTCGGGTGAGATACATCCCGAATGGGGCATTGTACTCGATCATTGGTCTGATAAGTGAAGATTACAGGGGAACAATGACCTCACTAGATCTGGATGTGAATCCCTTCATGATCAGGTGGGCAATGTAGAAGGTCTTTCTAACCACTTTAGCAACGTGAGTGTCAAAAGAAAGGCCACTGTCAACCTGGGTCCCCAGGTCCCTGATAACCTCTTCTGTGCTTAGTGGATTGCCACCTATATGGTAGCTTGGGGTTACCTTGTTTTTCCCGAAGGCTATGACTATACATTTTTTGGCGTTTAACTTCAGGCCATGGCTCTGGCACCAGCTATCTGTTTCCGTGAGTCCCTTCTGAAGGATATCCGTGTCCGATGCACTTTCCACTATGGCACCCAGTTTGCAGTCGTCTGCAAACTTTGTCAGCCAAAGTCCTCCCATGTTGGCCTGTACTTCTGAGAAGTAGATGCCGAACAATAGGGGGCCAAGGACCGAGCCCTGTGGGACACCACTTGTGACCGGCTTGGAGTCTGACATAGCGCCAGCAACTCTAACCCTGTGGGTTCTGTCCTTAAGCCAGTTTGCAACCCATCTTGTGACATATGGGTTTAAATTTAAGCTGGTAAGTTTTTCTACAATACCCAAGTATTAGCCTGGAAAATATTCAAGATATTGCTCAATATGTTTCTTCTCACAAGGATGAGCATATAATTTTCCCTAAAACTGGATGAGGAGGTACCTTCACCCTGTGTTGCTTTAATGCCATTACCCTCCTCACCAAAGTACTGGGAGCTGTAAACTGCACACATTTGGTGAATAATCGCTACCTGACAGCAGTATATCAGTAAGAAGGTGACCATTCCATCACTGCCAGGCATGCTGCAAAGCACAAGGACTGAAAACCAATGTGTCTGCACTGCAGCTTGACCATGATCACAATTACCACAAATGGCATACATGTCAAATGTACTATCACTTTCTGTACAGTGAAAGTCCACAAGGCCAAATGTGTAGGAAAATATAGGCACACTGACAGTCCCATAAATATGTAGCCACAGACAGCATGTACCCATGTGTCAGCTCCTATGTCTCAACTCTGTTTTAGGTAACAGAGGATGCCAAATGGAGTACTGGCTGATGGAATACATAAGAAACACAAACAATATGGTGATAATTCAATACAGTATCACACATACATGAACAACGAACATTAAAGAGTGAGCAGCTATCCTGCAAAAATCCTGGTTCTGCTGCCTGTACATGTATGGTAGACAATGCAGTACAGTGCTGCCACAAACTACAGTATAGTCATAGCATGATGAGTGCTACATAACTTGATTAAGCGGAAAAAGACAAACTAGCCCTTAGAGCTGAGAAATGCCAGATCCAAACATCAGGCCCTGTCACAGTCAGCACACCTACATCCTCCAGCAGTGATGACAGATGTCAGCAGACAACATCTGCTAGATCCACCACATCCCAGACAGTGTTGTGCACAGTGTATAGCAGTGCAGACAATGGACAATGTGTAGTCTCCATCCATGGGTCCTGACAAGTATGGAGTGGAAGTGCAGTAACACATAAACCAAACTGATGCAAACAGTGTTTTTTAAAGGTTAGGCCTGGCAGTACAAGATCAAGTCAAAACTGTGCATCAAACATCTCGAGTTACAGCACACAGAAGGGATGGTTGTGTAGCTCACTACTATAATCATTTGTGCAAATAACTAGAGAACACACTGATATGTGGTTGGGAGTACAGTATGGGTGAGGGCACACAGATTTTTGAAGATAGGGATGGATGAGGGTTTCATGTGTGGGGGGGGGGGGATATCTGGGTTATAGATATTTCTTATGTGGACATCCTAGGTGAGCCAATGCGTGATTTTACTATTAGGCTACAGTGACTAGGTGCTTCTTGGAAGTCATAAGTGAGAGTGTGAATGAGTACAGGGCTATGCTGACAGAGGATGCAAGAGTGGACATCCACTATATTTGCCTCAGTGACATGCACCCACAATATATGTTTATAGTTCAGTTGTGAGGGAGGAGGGACAGGCAGTTCTGTTGCTGTGGTCTGCCTACCACAGGTAAGGTAATACACACACACAAAGGTTCATCAATTGCATTATCTGTATACTTAGGAAGAAACTGCAGTCAACTAATGCACAACTGTAAAACTATTTTTCTATAGCTTATTCCCAATAAGAACCTGACATGTATCTCACACTGGCAAACTACATCATATGACACTACTGTGTGACACTATTGATCTCCTTCTGTAGAAGTGTTGCTTCTTTCCTCCCAGATAGGGCTTACTGTTTACAGTTACTATTAATGTTGCTTCCTTGCTGCATGTTTTAGCAGCTAAGATCATGTCTCATCAATAAAATTCATAAATAAGTACTAATTTTGCACAGAGCATATGTTAATGAGGCTAAACCCGTCAGTGTCTATGAATTGCTGTATTTCACTAAAGTGTATCAGTGATATAAGGTGTAAGCATGTTCAGCGTGAACATGTACAAATGGCACTTTAGTTGCACAACATGATATTCAATGTCATATGATTTAAAGAATGAATTACAGAACTCCATTTTGTTTGACTGCATATTTGTGGTGATGGCTGCTGTTGCTAGTGCTCCACTGAGAGTGCCTGCCAAGGGTATCAGTGAAACCAAAACTGTGTTCAGCTTCATGCACAGCCAGTGCAGGAAGTGTTTGCCGGGCTCCTATGCTTATCCATTTCATAAGGTGGGTGTGTGGCATGGCCTGAAAGAATTGCTGAAAAAGACTACTGACATTCCACAAACCAGTGTATTGTTAAGAATTTTCAATTTATTCTGTGGTTCATATTATTTTTTATGCTTTGAAAGCATTGTTCCCAGTTGTTACATACCATGATATTCTTGGATGGGAGATGTGAGTATCTGCATGCATTTTCTGTGAGCTGTTGAATGCTGCTTTTGTTGTAACACAGTGGATTTTTTATTCATCTGGGCCATTGTACGTAAATGTTTGTGTAAGCTTATGTCTCAGACTGATGACACCATTTAGGCTTCTGCTTGATTGTACATGTATAATGCAGTTTGGCTACTTTCACAGTCTCTGGACACCATCCTAAGCTTCATTTCTGATGCATTTCTTGTTCATGTGATAGTGCAGCTGATTTCACAGATCTGTGGGAAATATTTTGGACTTCAGATTGTGTGGATCTCATGTGTGGCTGTACATTTATTTAGATCTTAATCCTTACTTGAGTATGTCTGAATGTGACCCACATCTGAGTGATGGTTTGTATTTCCCCTTTGTCTTTCACCACAAGCAGAGTGAGAGAAAATGCTGTTTGCTGATGCAGGAGACAGCAAAGACTTCTGGCACTTTTCATTGTTCACAGTTCATATTGTAACTGCATTAGTACAGAAGGCAAATTAAAATACAGACACTGGATAATGTGTGTAAACTTTTTAACCCATTAAGTTATCAAGAGTAACTCTTAAAACTGACACTAGGCCACATTCCAAAATAAAGTTGCAGACAGAACAGCACATCAAAAGAAGACAATGCAATAGTGGTGGATGTGATTCTATAACATAACCTAAAGCAAGACCAAGTAATTATCTATTCAGCATAGGGTATTTATGAACTCTACATATGCCTGCCAGATTCCAAAACACTATGGGTGGCGCAACACAACTTAAATGCAACAAAGAACACCGCTGACAACTTTATGAAAGTTTTTTCAGCAGTGGCCATATGCTTTATTTTAATGCCACTGTATTCCACAGATTTGCACAGAATCCTGGGTATTCTGCAAACCATACCTAGTCAAAAAAAATGCAATTAGCATTTAATGCACTTCAACAGGCTGGGGTACTGCAAGGCATACTAGAAGATGATCTGCAAATGCATCCTAGAAAGCAGCCGAAAATAGGCATTGAGCCAAACTACAGTTAAGTCAGTCTCTGACTAGGAAATGACAGATAGGTACAGATTATACAAACAGCTGATGCAGGCTGTGTGCAGGATGTGTGCACCCCAAATGTATACTCACTGTACGCAGGCTAACCAAAAACCGACAGAAAGAAAAGTGTAAAGAAGTCTAGGTATACTGGTCTCTGGGACATTTCAGTGGCATATGGAAGATCTGTAGGAGTGGCCCAGACAGCTGCCAGTTTAATCTTCTCAGAAATCCTGGCAGCAATGTGCACCAAGGTGAATGATTACATCGACTTCCCAACAATAGTCTTGGATCGAAGAGCTGCCATGAAACAGTTCTATGCCATAACAAACTTCCCCATGTCTTCAGTGAAATAGACTGCACCCACATCCCAATTAAAACACCAGCTGTACCTGATGCTGAACAGTATATCAAAAGAAAGGGGTGATCATCACTCAATTGTCAGGGGGTGTGGTCAGCAGATGTCCGCTTTACCAATATTATGACAACACACCCCGGTAGTGTTCATGATGCTGCAATATGGAGGAAAAACAGTCTGAAGGCAACTTTCCAATATGCAGAAATACCTGAGAGACTGCTACTTGATATGTATGGGACCACAGCTATGATGTAATTAGAATCTAAACTTGTCAACATCACATACGAGGACAACATATGTGTTATCTCCTTCACACAAAAAGCTGACTGTAGTTATCAACTGGGGCTTTAGCTAACGATGCCATACAGAGCTCCATCAACCTCTCCCAAGGATGCATACAACAGAGCATACACCTTGAAATGAAACCCCTCTGAGTATGTGTTTGGCATGCTGAAGGCAGGATTCAGATGTCTGGATACATTCAAGGGTGCACTACAATACACCAGAAAAGGTATAGCAAACAGTTATCATGTGTGCCATGCTACACAACATGATAACAGCAAAACAGGGTGGCTTGCCAACTGCAGCAGTGGGTGACCTGCCCCAAGAACCCCAGATGTTCGTTGATGAAATAGCAGTGCTGTCACAGCATGATCAGGAGGACGTGGGTGAGAAAACATTGGTATGGGCAATAGCCTTTGAGTTATGACAAGCCACATGCACACAGACTAAACAGTGATGTTCACAAGTTGCCCCATACAAGCAGCACAGATCACAACTAATGGGAAGAACCCATTATTTATCTACACTGGAAATCATATATAACATAAGCATAACGTATACCAGTATAAACATATATGTAACACTCAGAAGTAAAATCACTGGGGGAACTCTCTGCAAGGTACATCACCAAGACAACCACACAGGCAAATGCCTGGTATGTAACAGGTGTGTACAACAGCAGGTGTCATTTGGAGAAGTAGGATATATTCATATAGATAAATAGCATGGGACCTTACTCATAAGAACAGACACTATCACAAGAAATCTAGCATAATGAAGAGTATGGGAATATATCAGCAAAAACATACCCCAAAACAGGGGCTGTAATGATGCAGCAGTGTGTGATGTGCAAGAGCGAGTTACTACACAGTAAAAAATCTTACAGCATCATGAGTAATTATGAACATTCCATGGAATGGCCAAAAAGAAAATAAACACAAGCAAGCATCACATCCCATGCCTGATATGGAATGTCACACAGAAGGCAATGCTATGATGCACATTGCATTGCTGCAACATAACTCATTTCTAGGTAATAATATATGCAAATATGCAGAGCATCGATGACAGTGACTACACGACATGCATGGAACATGCATCAATGTTGTAGATACAGCAACACACACACACACACACACACATATGTATGTATATATATATATATATATATATATATATATATATATATATATATATATATATATATATATGGTCTATATTGAAACATTGAATGCTGAAAACAGCGAACTATGTTTCATCGACACATTTTCAGCGAAAGCTGAAAATGTCGAAACCACAGAACAGCAATTTCTTTCCTAGGGAAAGAAATCGCTGTTCCAACCCCCCCCCCCCCAAAAAAAAACATTAGACACTTCCAAACACATACCCTAACCCTAATTATACCACCCCCCAAAAAAAACAGTAAACAACTAAATACACATACGCACGCAACCTAACCATACATCTAATGAAAAAAAAAAACAGTAAACATTTTAAAACATTTGCACTTACCTTAACCTGCACCCTAACCCTAAGGTCAGTAACTCGCACATTTACATAAACAGTTCCAAACACATACACACTTACCTTAACCCTAATTTTACCCTCCCAAAACAAAAGTAAACAACTGAAAACACATACAGACGTAACTCAACCATACATGTAACGTAAAATAAAAAACAGTAAACACTTTCATACATATGCACTTACCTTAACCCGCACACTTACCCTAAGGTCAGTAACTGTTGAGCATTCATGCTCGGGAGCTATACCGGACAAGGGACCACACTACACTTCAGAACACGGCAAAGCAATGAAGCGGTCAAGAGACTTCTTTCCCAGGGAAAGAATTCGCTGAACAGCCGGTTCACTGTTTTGCCTGTTTGCTCTAAATGTGTAGACAAAAATGCATTCGACAAAATGCGTTTTCGTCATTCTAATAGGAACCCTATATATATATATATATATATATATATATATATATAAATATATATATATATATATATATATATATATATATATATATATATATGCTGTATATCTGTAGACTGAATTCCCACACTACTGAATCTGACATGACCGAGATGACATAACCGAAACCTCACATAAAAGAATACTCAGAACACCGGAAGTTTACTGTAGGAAAAGAACCACTTAGCCACCATGGTGACCTTTGCCCTTTCCCCACTGTAGTGCAATCTCTTAGTTGGTATATTTATTTAAAGGGGTGTGGGGGGGTATCGTTGGGTTTGATTTGCTTTGGTTTGTGTTTTTTGTGATGATGGACAAGTGTAGAGTTTCTCTGAGTTCTTTATCGGTGTTCCCAGTGTTCGTTTATGTGAGGTTTCGGTTATGTCATCTCTGTCCTGTCAGATCCGGTAATGTGGAATTTCAGACTTTTCAAGTAGACCCATATATAAACAACCCAACAAATTCCAACACATGTGAAAGATACAACCATATAGCCAAACTGGAGGCTAAGCTCTCTCAACTCAGTACTGGCGTAACCAGTCAGGAGGAGAAGGAAACCACACTCACTACAATTCCAGTCTCACATAGACCTACTACGACAGCAAACCAAACACATAAACACACAAAAACAGATTCGGAGGCTCTAAATAAAAATCTGCCTAAGCAGCAGAGACCTCCAAAGCAGACACCCAAGCAAACGCTACCCCAAAACAAAACACGTGCAACACATAGCTCACAAAGCCAGTGTGCCGAATAGTCCCAGCCAGTAAGGCTAAACAAGACACCTGATACACTTGTAATAGGTGACTCTATCATCAGGCACACTGATGTCCTGCTCACCAGGCTGAACAAGGAGAAGGTCACGGTGAGCTGTCTGTCGGGCACTAGGATATGCCACATAACACAAGCACTCAGGTCACTCCAAGGCAAGTACAAATATGACTCAGTCATTGTCCATGCTGGTGTGAATGACCTGAGACGCACTCCTGGACTACATGAAAAGAGACATAGAGGAGCTCTCTGAGCATGTAGCCCAGGCCGGTATGACCCTGACCTTGAGTAGCATCTTACGCTCACCAAGAATGATGCCACAATATGAAGACAAGATGATCAATTTCAACAATTGGCTTAAGTATTGGTGTCATTCAAAGGGGATCCAATGCCTGTCAGCCTGGGATGACATGCTCGACAAGCCACGATGCTTCGCTAGGGACAGCTTGTACCTGTCACCCCTGGGCTTTCGGATATTGGCAAAGGCTCTTGCCACCCCCATAGTGCCTTTTTTAGGCAAGGCTCAAAAGACAAACCCACCTCCATAGGTATCACAAGGGATAAGAAACTAAGAGTAATGCTACTCAACGCCAGAAGTCTAAACCTCAAGATGCACACACTCGAAACTCTCCTTAGCATGGAGAACATCGATATCTGTGCAGTAACAGAAACCTGGTTCAAGGCTCCTGAGAGCACCCAAGCACTACCAGGTTATACATCATACCATGCTTTTCGGACCCAAAACTTGGACCGAACCACAAAAGGAGGGGGAGTATCAATATTTGTCAAAGATACCCACACCTCCAGGTTGGTGGCACAGCACGAAGCATCAGAGACTATCCATTTGCAACTAACAGTGAGTAAAACTGCCTTCCAGTTTATAGCCTGCTACAGACCACCCTCCCAAACCCAGGAACCCCACTCGGCCTTCCTGAGAACACTGGAAAATATGAAGGTCTCTCCAAACACCATTATATTGGGCGACTTCAACTACCCAAACATAGACTGGGAGCATTACTTTAGCTCCAACACCCTAGCTCAAAGGTTCCTAGAATTTTAAACCCAAATGCTATGGAACAACTTGTTACCACTCCCACAATTGGGGAAAACATACTGGACCTGATCATCACCAACATGGGGGCGTTATGCACCAGACCAGAAGTGTATCCCTCACTGGTAAGATCAGACCATAAACTAATCTCACTGGATATTCACATCCCGACCCCACCCCCTGCCCAGAAAACCACAGTGAAAAACTTCTCTAAAGCAAATTTCACACTCCTCAAAACTGAGGTGGAATCATTCAAAGCCCCCGGGCCTGTGGAAAATACGGCCCAGACCGCAGAATCCTTTATAAACGCATTCTATGAACACCTTCAAGAATGCATGGATCATGCAATCCCAAATAAAACCAAGACCCAATCCTCCAAAGGCAGGCACCCTGTCTGGACCCCAGCCATAAACAAACTATACAATAGAAGGAGGAAGCTACTACATGATAGAGCAAAATCCCAAAAAGGGAAGGCATCTCTGATCAGTATTAGCAAAAAACTACGGGCACTCATAAAATCGTCTAAGGCCAGCTTCGAGAGAAAAATTGCACAGGACACTAAGGATAATCACAAGGCTTTCTTTAGTTATGCTAGGAACCTGGGTGGGAATTCCCAGATATACTCAGAATTAGACCACAATGACAAAAAATACACCGAACCCACAGACATTGCCAACATCCTAGCTGACAGGTTCTGCGCAAACCCCCACCCACCAAAAGGGCAAATATCTATACCAGCAGAGTGCTGCCCCCCTGACATCTCAGATGCTCAGGTAAGAGCTGCCCTCTCCAAAGCAAAAAACACAGCATCAATGGGACCACATGGTGTCCCGGGCTGCGCCCTACATGAACTCCAAGAAGAGCTAACCCCAAACATAAAACTACTGCTCAATCTCAGCCTTACTACAGGATATGTACCCAAAGAGTGGTGTACAGCAACAGTGGTCCCTCTCCACAAAGGTGCTGCCTCAATGGATCCTGGAAACTATCACCCCATAAGCCTGAATAGCTTGGTCTGCAAAGCTATGGAAAGGATCATCATGGACCTCTTAAATAAAGATATTGGGGACCTACAGACACTGGATCCTACCCAGTTCGGCTTTGTTATTGGCAGATCCTGCCTTTTAAACCTGGTCGATTTCTTTGAAACAGTCACCAAGGCCATTGACGAGGGGAAGGTGGTCCACACAGCCTACCTGGACCTTGCAATAGCCTTAGATACAATACCCTACTTGGGCATTATAGATAAGCTCACCAGCTTAAATATAAACCCC
Organism: Protopterus annectens; assembly: GCF_019279795.1. Classification (NCBI taxonomy): domain Eukaryota; kingdom Metazoa; phylum Chordata; order Ceratodontiformes; family Protopteridae; genus Protopterus; species Protopterus annectens. The sequence continues at coordinate 1,079,446,880 of NC_056731.1, forward strand.
TATGTCTCTAGATGGGTTGCAAACTGGCTCAAGGACAGAACCCACATGGTTAGAATTGCTGGAGCCATGTCAGACTCCAAACCAGTTACAAGTGGCGTCCCACAAGGCTCAGTCCTGGAACCTCTCTTGTTTGGTATCTATTTCTCGGAGGTACAGGCCAACACAGAAGGACTGTGGCTGACCAAGTTCACAGATGACTGCAAACTAGGCGCCATAATCAACTCTCCAGCTGACACAAGCATCCTACAAAAGGGCCTCATAGAAACAGACAACTGGTGCCAGAGTCATGGCCTCAAGCTAAACGCCAAAAAGTGGATAGTCATCCCCTTTGGCAAAAACAAAGTGCTCACAAATTACCACATAGGTGGTATTCCATTAAGTATGGAAGAAGTAATTAGGGACCTGGGGACCCAAGTTGATAGCAATCTCTCATTTGAAAACCACGTGGCCAAAGTGGTTAGAAAAACATTTTATATAGCCCAACTAATCATGAAGGGATTCACATCTAGATCAGGGGAGGTCATCGTGCCTCTTTACTCATCCCTCATCAGGCCCATAATTGAGTACAATGCCCCTTTTGGGATGTACCTTACCAGACACCTGCAGCAACTGGAAAGACCCCAATAGTACCTCACCAAGAGGATCAAAGGACTCAAACAGATGCTGCCCGGTTAAAGAAACTCCAGCTCTACTCAGTGGCATACCACCTGATCAGAGGCGATCTGTGTCTGATGTATAAAGCCATGTCCAACCCAGAATTAATGGACATGCTGCACCTCAGAAAATCCAAATCCCATTGAGCTACGCGCTCGAGAGACTTGAACCTCAGCACTGAAATAAATAGGACATGCTGGAGGGACAGATTCATAACCCAGAGGCTCCCTTCACTCTGGAATAAAATCCCAGTCCAGGTTAGGCAGAGTCCCTCATTGACTCTCTTCAAGAGGAATCTTGATGAGTGGATGGGAGATCATAGGTTTTCCCCGGGTATCACTTCTGTGTCACTGTTAGACAGAGGCACAGTACACTAACCTCGAAAAAGGGCATAGGAAAATTCATTTAAAATGGGTGGCGAAAGCCAAACACACTCTGGCTAGGCTTATAAATGCCCTAGGGCAGATAGCCTAGTATGAACCTATGAACCTACACATATATATATATATATATATATATATATATATATATATATATATATATATATATATATATATGTATATGCAGAATGTGTCAGAAGGCACACATGGGAAGTACATGTCAGCATGTAGATTGAAAAAAGGAAAAGATACACAGAGTTGCAGTGATTGCTGAGGATGAGGCATGTGCAGTACCAAATTAAAATGCCATACATGACACAGGTACACATACAGAGGCATACCTATGCATGTGGGAATGGCAGACAACAAGGGAATGTATAATGTAGCACTGAATTAGGGGCGACAATGATAACATTCTGTTAACATTCTGTTAACCATGTAAATATCTATGTCCACTAGCAAATGACACAGCATGAAAGCATAACATAACATATAGCATTACAGTTGGAAACATCTATTCTAAGATATGCTAATGATGAAGAAGTACTATTGATCACAAAAAACCCATGGTATCATACATTCAGTGGTCAGAACAGTAGTCATCATTGCCACAGGAACAAAATGACCCAAGAGGACACACATTGGATCAACTTTCAGTGTTAATCTAATGCAGTCAAGGGAGACCATGCTGATGGCTCACATCAAGGTCCTGGCTGCTCCTGCCATGTCCAGAAGAACTTGGCCCATGGTACTCTAGTAAGGAGCTGGATGTTGTGACACTAGCATATTAGTACACAGTGTGGGTAGGAGTATGACTATGATGTGACAGTCTGGACATTACTGCTGGTCTTGCAGTTGAGTGACTTACAACAGATATGTGTGCACATTGCAGCACAGACATTTATTTATGAGGACCATGTGTAATTCTAATGATCGGAGGTCTGCCTATCCCCACTGACGGGAATCTACTCAGTCCATTTAGGGCAAATAACACCCAGTTCAAACCATGGAACTACTCTATCACTGTAATAACAAGGCTTTCAACATAGCATCCAACAGATAACACACTGCCATGTTGTGCAGCCACTATTGCCATGAACTCTCCATTTCTGCGCTCCTGACCTTCATGTAACAAACACTGCTTGTGTGCTACAGGATCAGTGGCATGGGCAAGTGCTTGCAGGTCAGAGGCATGATATCACTGTGAAAGTTCATTCATGTAACGCACACAGCTGGTGTGCTGCAGGATCAGTGATATGGGCAACTGCATGCAGATCAGAGCCATGATATCACTGTGAATGTTCACTTACCTGTAATAGGCAGACACCCTTTGACATGTGTCCATGTGTCCATGCACCTCTACTACATTCCAGTATGTAGTCTGATGGGCAGTATTTATCCGTCATTGGGAAGAGTCACTATCATACCAGACTCCATTGGATAGTGGGTCATAGTCATCATCATGTCCATCATCTGATTTCCCCACATCTTCAGAATGTCTGGCCTGAGTATCCCCCATATACAAGGCTACACCATGATCTGCATAGCTGTCCCCTTCCAGGTTAGAAAATAAAACCAATTCAGAACCCTATGTGCTTTGGGCCGTGCTATTATAGTTAGGCACATTGCACCTCACCTCAGGATCAATAGACAGGCTACTGAAGGAGGCAGACAGTGGACATGCTACAAGAACAGACAGATGACACGTGTCACATACCTTCACAGAAATCAAATGACACAGCTTAGTAATGAAATATGGAACAATTATATAAAGGTGATGCCTAATGAAGATATGGACTTACTAGAAGTTGTGGCTGTGGGTGGTTCAGGGACCATATATTACAGAAAGACCACATGTATGCTACATAACAAACACATATGACAGATGTTGGCAATAAAAATACTGAAACCTACCTGATATATTATCTTGTGAGTCGACTGCTGGAAGTGAGGGTTGAAATGCAGCTGTCATGTGAAAACATAGACATAAAAACATCATCATTAATCTCATACCAGGCATCATGCATTATTCCAGCAGAGGTTTAACACACAGGAGATAATATAGGCACAAACCAAATGGACATGGATGATGTGCAGATAGTAGGTGTCCGAGGCAGGTGAACAAAAACACAGCAGTCAATGAAGAGCACAGATGGGATTATCAATAGTAACATGTAGGAAACAGATAAAAAACTTACTAGGTAAATCCTCCCTGTTTGGTGGTCATCTGTCAAAATGTGGATCCTATACAACAAGGCACACAAACTCCAACATGTGAGTATGCTGCACGGACATGACTGGAGGCAGTGGGAGAGAAAAATGATGGCTCATAGTAACAGGATATGGAGATACTTACATGACAGACAGTGCACATATTGTCCAGATACACCTGTGTATGTGACAAGGCAACATGAATATCCTAGATCACAGATGTGCTAAAAAGTGCTACATCATATCAACAAGGTGGACGACCATACACACTCTGTCTGTACATGCAGCTTCAAGGTCTATGTCTCTTGATGCTATATCTGCAGGTTGATTAAAATGACTCATAAATATCAACATGTGAGTATACTCTACAGTCATGATAGGAAGAATTGGCACAGAAAACTATGGCTCAGACTAACAGTATATAGAAACACTTACTTTACATGTGTTTCTGTTGTGCAGATATTGAGGGATTTATGTAATTAAAAAAATCTTATATGATGCTGAGAGTGTAAGATAACAGGCTGTAACACTTAAGTTGTGCATCCACATCAGATGTGTTTTCACGTTCACGGTGTACTGCTGCTAGAAGACAAGTACAACTATATGGTAATAATTGTGAAATAAAGTTCCTTAATGAGAAATGGTGTATGCTGCAGTATTTTGGAAGGTAGAATGTGCCTGTACATCCTGGAGCACCTGCTTCAGTACCTACACCGGGTATCTAACAATCCTACCTGTTGGTATGATGTGAGTTCAGGAGAACTGTTATCTAATCCAGGGAAGGAAAGGGTGGCCCACCACTACTGGCATCCCATTCCCTCTCATAGCAATTGTGTTTGCTGGCTGTCAGAGGATCATGTGAGAGGAATATCACCAACAGGCTTCATTGGCTCTATTGTGACCACCCACAGCATTAACCATTGTTTGTAAGATCCATCTATGCTTGCTTCCTCCAGACAGTATTGCTCTTCCATCCAAGAAGGTTTTAGACATGCTGATGCATAATAATTTCATTTGCTCTGCATAAGAAATTGTCACCCATAGTTCTTATTGACATCTGATTGACAGGCTGATATGCATGTTACACATTATATAGGGGCTCATGGATTGGCACGATAATGTTAAAAGCATATGTCATTTTAATTTCTCACCTCTCATTTACAATGCATAGCTATGCAAAACAATCAGTTTCATGTATTATTACTGCTACGTACAGATAATCAGACTGAAAACAAAAGGCATGTCTGAATATGTAATCCATAAGCATTAACAACATCATCCCATCTATCAGCCCATTTAAAAAAAAATGTAGAGGTTATATGTGGGATTTGAACCCACATCAGTGGATAATACAAGTAATGGACAAATCATAACCAATGTGCCACAAACCCTGTATTGTAGTGGTGATGTTGGTATAGTTAGATTCACATCCACACAGAATGAATATGTATAACCAAAACATGTCAGATGCCTGTCATACAATCCCCGTCAGTGACAGACACATAACAAATATTGCTGTCATTACATGGAACACAACACACATAATGGAAATTATACAGAAACAGTGAAGAAGAAAGGCATAGTAAAATAAACTGTTATGCACTCATGGCTACATATCAACACAACAAACAGTGAATATTCAAAGCCATTCTTGTGTTGTCTCTGTCACATTGACTGTACTGACAACTGCAACTACATTATTACTAAACATTTGATAGTATGCATAAACTAGTCAGTAAACATGTAACTTACAGAAATCCTCAGATGTGATTGGTTTCCATAAGCATATCATGACATTACAGGTTAGTCAGAAATAAGTATGGATATATTTTCATTCCATCAGCAACTATAGATCACCAGGACTGTTTTCTTTTAATCCATGCAACTGCATATGGGGAAAATCTCCTTGTCACTGATGGACATTTACCCATACATATGCATATTGTTGAATTCTATCCCATTCCTTTATTTCCCAGGCAGATTGTAATGTAGACAATTAAAAAAATGACTCAAAACATGTATAAGTTGATTTATAAAAATTAATGACAACACAGGTGTGTGAAAATAGCAATCTATTCCACCACAACAATGCCAACAGGTGACAGCTTACCTTTGAAACTAGCTGTACATCAACTATAACTTAAAATGATTTTAGCTCCATACGTAACTAATGAGGTTCACTATCATTCAATATTTTGGAAGCCCAGTTGGAAACGTCTGTGTAAGTTCATGAAATATGACACATTGATCCATAGCACAGCATAACTGTAAGGTACTCAGTGCAACTACCCAATAGGTATCATTAAATGGGAATATCTGTAATGCATGCCCAATGCCCACCAATAGACTGTTACCATCTTATTTGTGCAAATTTTAAAATGTTATAGGGATACATCTACTGGTCATACCATTGCTACCTACCAACTGAGTAGGAGATCAGGTTGCATTTTTTCAAGGTGGTTTTGGACCAGTGTCAATGATAATGTTGAGAAAGTTAACCAGGAGGAGGCTTTGACATGTCCAGGTGCCTTACTGGACAGAGGAAGAGACCACCCAGATGCTCACTGTCTATGCTGGACATGAGTATATGATGTGAGCTTACACCAGGAAGTTCACAATGATCAATGCATGGAACCTGATTGTGAGGAAGCATTGCAGATAGACTAGCATAGGTTCATAGGTTCATAGGTAGGTACTAGGCTATCTGCTCAAAAGCATTTATAAGCCTAGCCGGAATGTGTTGGCTTTCACCGCCCCCTTAGATTAGTTCCCTGTGCCTCTGTCCAGCAGAGCCATTGATGTGATCCCTGGGGTAAACTTTCTGTTTCCCATCCACTCATCAAGGTTTCTCTTGAAGAGGGTTAGTGAGGAGCTCTGCCTAATGTAGATTGGAATGTTGTTCCAGAGCATGGGAAGTCTCTGGGGCAGGAATCTATCCCTCCAGCTCATCCTATTTATTGTTGTGGTGAGGTTTAGATCCCTGGAGTGTGTGGCTCGAGGGGATATGGTGTTCTTTAGGTGGCGCATGTCCATCAATTCTGGGTTGGACATGGCCTTGTATGTCAGGCAGAGATCATCTATGAGTAGGCGGTATGCAACCGAGTACAGCTGGAGTTTCTTCAGTTGATCTGCATAGAGTATCTACTTGAGGCCAGTGATCCTCTTGGTGAGGTACTTCTGTGATCTCTCCAGTTGTTGCAGGTGTCTTGTAAGGTACATCCCAAATGGGGCATTGTACTCTATGATGGGTCTGATGAGTGATGCATAGAGTGGCCCAATGAACTCTTTTGATCTGGATGCAAACCCTTTTGTGATTAGGTGGACCACATAGAAGGATTTTCTAACCACTTTGGTAATGTGATTATCTAAGGAGAGGTTACTATCTACTTGGGTCCCCAGATCCCTTATTACGTCTTCTGTATTTAGGGGGAGACCACCTATGTGATAGATTGTTGGTAATTTGTTTTTTCCAAAGGGGATGACTATGCACTTTTAGGCATTTACCCTGAGACCATGGTTTTGACACCAGGTATCTGTCTCAGTGAGATCCTTTTGGAGGATGTCTGTGTCAGCCAGAGAGTCAATTATACCCCTAGTTTGCAGTCATCTGCGAACTTGGTCAGCCATAGTCCTCCTGTGCTTGCCTGTACCTCTGAGAAGTATATGCAGAACAGGAGGGGTCCTAAGACTGAGCCCTGAGGAACACCACTTGTAACTGGTTTAGAGTCAAACCTAGCTCCTGCAACTCCTACCATGTGGGTTCTGTCTGTGAGCAAGTTGGCAACCCATCTCATGATGTAGGGGTTTATGTTCAGGCTGATGAGCTTGTCTATAATACCTGAGTGGGTATAGAGTTGAAGGCCTTTGCAAATTCTAGGTAGGCTATGTGGACCACCTTTCCCTCGTCTGTAGCTTTGGTAACTGTCTCAAAGAAGTCCACCAGGTTTAGGAGGCATGATCTGCCCTTAATAAGGCCAAACAGGGTAGGGCCCAGTGTTTGGAGGTTCCCAATGTCTCTGTTAATGAGCTCCATGATGATGCGCTCCATAGCTTTGCAGACCAAGCTAGTCAGGCTTATAGGGCGATAGTTCCTAGGGTCCGTTGTGGCTCCACATTTGTGGAGTGGAATAACCATTGCTGTGCACCACTTTGTGGGCACATAGCCTGTGGAGAGGCTGAGTTTAAACATTGTGTTTAGGTGAGGGGTTAGTTCATCTTTGAACTCATGTAGGACGCAGCCTGGGACACTGTCCGGTCCCATTGATGCTGTGCTTTTGGCTTTGGAGACGGCTGTTTTAACCTGAGTGTCTGTGATTTTAGGGGCACTACATTCTTCTGGTACAATTATGGGCCCTTTAGGGGGTGATAGTGGGGTGAAGTTTGCACTGAACCTGTCTTCCAGAATGTTGGCTATATCGGTCGGTTCAGTGTATTTTGTGCCATTCTGCACTAACTCCGAGCAGAACTGAAAATTCCCATTTAAATTCTTGATATAGCTAAAGAATGCCTTGTGGTTATCTTTGGAGTCCATGGCAATTTTTCTTTCGAAGCTAGCCTTAGATGATTTTATGAGGGAACGTAGTTTCTTGTTGATACTGATCAGGGATTACTCTTTTCTGTACTAGTTTCCTCCTTCTATTATATAGCTTGTTTATGGCAGGGGTCCACCAGACTAGTTTCCTTTTCTTGGAGGAGTGAGTCTTGGGTTTGTTTGGGATAGCACAGTCCATGCATTCTTGTAGGTGCCTGTAGAGTGTATTAGTAAAGTATTTTGCAGCTTGGACAGCGTTATCCTTTATCATGGGGTCTTTGAAACTTCCCAGTTCAGTATTAAGTAATGTGAAGTTTGCTTTTGAAAAGTTGTTTGCAGTGGTTTCTTTGACCAGGGGTGGTGCCGGAATATGGATATCCAGAGTGATTAGTTTATGGTCAGATCTAACCAACGAGGGGTTGTCATCCGGTGTGGAACACCGGTCGCCCATGTTGGTGATAACCAGGTCCAAAATGCTGTCACCTCTGGTGGGGCTGTTAACCAGTTGATCCAGGGCATTTGAGTTTATAAATTCTAGGAAATTTTGGGCAAGGGAGTTTGTACTTGAGTAGTTCTCCTAGTTAATGTTTGGGTAATTGAAATCACCCAATATCAGGGCTGTTTGGTAGGACCTTTATGTTTCCCAGTGTTTCCAGGAATGCGGAGTGGGGGTCCTGGGACATGGTGGGTGATCTGTAGCAAGCTATAATTTGAATAGCTGTTTTGCCCGTTGTTAGTTGCACATGGATAATCTCTGAAGCATCGTGCTCTGCCACTAACCTGGAGGTGTGGGTATCTTTTATGAAAATGGATACTCTCCCACATTTTGTATTTTGGTCCGGGTTTTGTGGCTGAAATGTATGGTATGAGTTGTAGCCTGGTAGTGCTGGGGTGCTCTCTGGAGCCTTAAACCTGGCTTCTGCTACTGCACATATATCGATTTTCTCCATACTGAGGAGTGCCTCGAATGTGTGCATTTTGAGGTTTAGACTTCTGGCATTGAGTAGCATTACCCTCAGATTTTTGTTACTTGTGCTATTTACGGCAGTGGGGTTGTCTTTTGAGCCTTGCCCAAAAAAAGGCACAATGGGGGTGGCAAGATCCTTGGCCAGTATTCGAAAGCCTAAGTGTGACAGGTGCACAGCCATCCCTAGCGAAGCAGCATGGCTTGTCGAGCATGTCATCCCAGGCTGACAGACACTGGATACCCTTTGAATGACACCAGAAGTTTGCCAATTGTTGAAACTGATAATTTTTTCTCTATACTGTGGTATCATTCTTGGGGAGGGCAGGATGCCACTCAGGATCAGGGTCATACCGGCCTGGGCTATGTGATCAGGGAGCTCCTCCATGTCTCTTTTCATGTAGTCCAGGGAGGTATGGCTCAGGTCATTCACATCAACATGGACAATGACAGAGTCATATTTGTACTTGTTCTGGAGTGACCTGAGTGCTTGTGTTATGTGGCAGATCCTGGCACCCGACAGGCGGCTAACAGTAACCTTCTCCTTGTTCAGCCTAGTGAGTGGGACATCAGTGTGCCTGACTATATTGTCACCTATTACTAGTGTGTTGGGTATGTTATTTTACCTTAAGGGCTGTGATTGCATGGCACATTGGTTTTGTGAAGTATGTGTTTGATGGTTTGTGCTGTGGGGGTGGAGGTTGCTTGGATGTCTGCTTTGCATGTCTCTGTTGCTTTTGCAGATTTTTATTTAGAGCCTCCGAGTATGTTTTTGTGTATTTAAGTGTGTTGGTTTCATAGGTCTATGTGAGACTGGTGGTGTAATGCAACTGATTCCCTTCTCCTCTTGACTGCCTGGTCCAGTCTTGGGTTGAGAGAGCTTAGCATCCAGTTTGGCTGTGTAATTGCATCTCTCGCATGTAATAGTGTTTGGTGGAAGGAGGAGAAGGTTGTTTGTGTACATGAGGCAATTGTAACATTGCCTCAAAATGCTCAGATTCACCAGCTGGACCTGAAACTGCCATTTGGACATGCCCAGATAGATACAGTGAACTGTTTTACTGATTGGCTGGTAAGATCGAATAGACAGCCTTGTCCTTCTCTACAGTATAAGGGGGTCTAGTGCTAAGGTTTATTAGTGCTTGCTATGAGTTTTGAGCAAGTGCCGGAATGAGAAGTAAATGGTTTGAGAGCTTAAGTTGAAAGTTTGTCTAGTTCCAAGGGAAAAATAGAAGAGTAGACTTTGTGGAGCCAGGAATAGCTATACTCTAGCTAACCGGCTCTGCTCTGCACTCAAAACTGCACAAATGCGGGTTTTACAGCAGGGAAATGAAAGAGATAGAAATTAGTCCAAAATGACCAATAAACTACTAATTTCTGGGCTGAAACCGCTCCTCCAGGGACAGATAGGCTGCTCAAAACTCCATCTCTCACAGTGAACAGAGAAACTTCTTTCTATCCAAGTAAGGTATGGGCAAACACAGAAACTTGTAACACAGCCCTGAATTCAGCACTAACCTGAAAACTGCACTATACTAGCTTAGAAAGGCGGAAAAACAAGAATATTTTTGGGGGGCGTTGTTTTTTTTCAGAAAATAAAGCAGATACAATAAAAAAAAATACTCTACATGCACAGAAATGGCTATCACACTTGAGTTTGTAGCCTACAACAGTTAAACAGGTAATTTAAACACAAAAACAACTTTGTTAAAGTGCAGGCAGTAAAATAAGTGCAATATGTAGCTGAAACAAGTGTTTAAATCACAAATACTCTAGAAAATCTGTGTTTTAGGTGGAATTAGCTAAAGGTGGCAAGAAAATGCAGAAAAAATATACTTAATTACTCCAAAGCCTCTCTTTTGTCTTTCTGCTGTTGTAGAACACTGCAGGGCACCAGGCAAGAGCTTACTGAGCTGTATACAGGCATTCAGGTCCTCTACCTCTATGATGACCTACATCAGAGGGCTGCAGATTATTTTCACTGGAGGGGGTCACAGAGGTCCTATGCCATCCAGCAAATGTGTACAGTAAGTTGCATAATCCACAGCTTATCACTTACATTATCATATATGTATTTGGTAAGCATATCTGCTGAAACTGTTTCAAGTGTATTGCCTGGAGGGTATCTGTTGGGATAATAATAATAATGCAAATGTAGTAATTTATTTCCACTCATTAAAGTTACCATTAATGTATAAATGCATTCTAAGACTCTGCACAACTATACTGCACCAGTGTACACATTTGTAATATTTTTGATTATGACTGTACATTAATATGGACTTCACATGTTTCATTTCATTGCTATTTCATAAATTCTGCTTTGATAATAACTAGTCCATTGTCATGTCAAATAGCTCAGATTGTTATGCAGTATAGCAAAGTGACTGCTGATCTCCTATGTGTTGTTTCAAATTCCATTGTATACAATTTTTGAAAATATTGGCAGTTATTTAAGTAACATTGCTCATCACATATGGTAAACCTATTGTCCAAAACTGATAGGCCATAAAAAAAAACATAAACATGATAGAGTGGACTACTGAGGATAAGAAAGAAATCATGTATTGTTACTATTATGCAACAAGCCCAGAATTTCCAGACAAAAGGAAAACAAAAAGATTAAGAGAGAAATTTGAGGAAAGAAAAATACTTGCACAAGTAAACCTGTCAGATACTTCAAATAAAATGTGTATTTATTAACACAACAGATTTATGAAAACCATTATATAGACTCATAGAGGACTAACTGCCCTATACAGTTTTATTTTCAAATCTAGAGTTTTTAAATTGTCCATAACAGTTTTAAAAAGGTATTTGTCATAATGAATCAAGGAAAGCACTTTTCAATTTTACTTATAATAGAAGTCATCATCAAATGATAATATTTAACACTGAACGTCAATGGGTTGAATAACCCCATGAAAAGGAGTAGTGTCAATAAATATTTAATGCTACATAAAGCAGATTTTGCATTCATTTAAGAATCCAACTTAGTAACAGAAGATTTAAACAAATACTAAACTAAATACTAAACTAAACTATTTTAAATGTAGTCTTTATTAATATAATTATCATTAAACTGCCTCTTTTTTGTTATGTACTGTACCTGTATATTGTATTACCAGTATGCCTCTTTTTTATTATGTACTGTATTTGTATACTGTTTTGAACCTGCATTTTACACTGTAATGATTTCTAGCCTCACTGAATATTTCTGTGTTAACCAGAAATGTCCATTGTATATACGACTGATGTTGTTTATTGTTATTTGCTGTTGTTTTATCTGTTTATCATGGATCTTATCTCCCCAGGCCTCTACTGAAAATGAACATATATCCAGTTAGACTAGCCCAGTCAACAAATGTAAAATAAAATAGATAAATAAAATAAATTAAACTTTAAGGATTATAAGATTTTGGTAAGTTCAAACTACAAACACAAAAGAAAAGGTGTCCTAATTTTACACAGAAAATCAATGAGAATTCCAGAAATAGTTGCCTCACATTCAAGCAATGATGATATGCTTGCTGTAATCATACTAAAACTAGATAAAAGGATGTACACTTTTGCAAACGCCTACTGGATATGGGGTATTGGGACGAAAATTGTGAAAAAAACATTGAGACACCATAATATGAAAGTCTAAATGTGAGTTACTATTAGCAGGTGATTTTAATTGTACCTTGTCCTCCACTGAAACACAAGTTCTAAGCCCTTAAAGATCTCCCCTGTTGCCAAGCACTTGAAAAGTACATAAAAGATGGAAACTTAATTGACATTGATGGTATAAAAATATTAACCTCCCTGAAGGGTTCTCACTACTCTTACAGATTTGCCACACAGACCAACATAGACAAAGTCTTTGTAAACAGTTTTTCACTGCCCAAAACTGATAATGTAATGCTGACATCGTGCTCTATGTCTGACCACAATGCTATCATCTTTGATGTAATACTTAAAACTGGGCCTTTAAACATCTGGCAAAGACTAGCTGCTTATCTAATAACACTATAAGGATTTAAAGAATGGTTTCTAGATGAAATAAAGCTTGTCCTAGACACCAATAATAATGGAGACATTTCAGATATTTTCCTGTGGGACACTTTAAAGGTAGTCTTATATAGCAAAGTCAAACGTTGGTACATAAATAAAAGGAATGAGTGTGATAAAAACTGGTAGACATACAAAAAAATTGAAGAACACAAACTAAAATTTACACCAAATGACAAATCTGCATTAGCTGACATACTTAACTGTACAGGAAATATCAGGATATCTTGCAGCACAAAATATCAATAAATCTGGAAAAAATCAGATTACAATTCCACTCAATTAATCCCAAGAGTATGCACAGGATTGCAATTAGATCTAAATATTTAAATGAAAAAAGTCATATAAAAGAACTAAAATACACTAGAAATAATCAGATTATCAAAGCTATAGATCTAAAAAATATCTTATTATGTTTTAAAAACCATTACAAGAATATTAATAATAATAACTCAAGGGATAAGCAAAGTATAGACAACTTTCTTGCTAATAATATTCAAAATAAGCTATCCAAACACAATATTAATAACAAAGGCAAACCTTTTCCTTTAAAGAATTAAAGGAACAAATAAAATATTTTAAGACAATAAAGACACCAGGGCTGGATGGTCTAATTCTAGATTGTTACAAACTCTTACCTGATAACATCTTGAAAAATCTTACTCAATGCATTCCAAGAAGTTAAAATGACAGCAAACATCCCTCCTTCATGGAAATATTCTATCATCTCTTCCATCTTAAAACCAAATAAAGAGCTCAACCTTTGCACATCATGCAGGCCAATTTCTTTGCTTAACAATGATTATAAGATATTCATGTCTATCTTAGCAGACAGATTTAATAATATTCTTTCAATATTAATTCAAGAAGACCAAACTGCATTTATCAAAAACAGAAAGGTACAAGACAATGTAATTAGATTACTGTCCTTAATAGACTTAGGAAACTATAAAAAACTGAGCTTTCTGCTTTAAGCCTTGATATTGATAAAGCTTTTGACCCCATAAGTTGGCCATATCTGTTTAAAGCTCTGCAAAAAATACAATTTCTCCACAAACTTTATATGATTAATTTAAAAACTATATGAATAGTCCATAGCCTGTGTAAAGATTGGATCTTATCAATCTAGCCCATTCAAAATATTAAGAGGTACTAAACAGGTGTGCCCCCTCCCCATTATTCTTTGCTCTGGCTGTTGAACCTCTTGCAAATTATGTTAGAAATAATGGGAACTTTAAGGGATATAAAGTGTCAGACAAATTAATCCTAAGATACAACTGTTTGCTGATGACCTACTAATAACCTTCTAATGATACTGAAAATTCAATAGATCACTTATTGCATAATCTGGACTTCTTTGCAAACATCTCTAGTCTAAAATTTAATGAGAAGAAAACTCAGGCACTTCTTGTGAATAAAAATGTTACTATGAAACATAAACTGGGAGGGCACACATATCAAATATCTAGGTATCACTATTGAATCTAATTATAAAAAATAATCACTCACATCTAATTACCAAGAACTTACAAACTCAATTACTAGACTAATGGATAATTGGAACATACTCTTTTTCACAGTTAAAGATAGACTATCTTTAATCAAAATGATATTGTTACCTAAAATGTTATTCATTGGCCAAACTCTAATAGTTCCCCCACCTATCATTAGTCAACTTCCTTTGCTATCCCAAAAACAAGATGTTCTCTTCTCTGGCACACCACAAGCTGGAATGAAGGAGGTATAGGGTTTATTTAAACGTCACATTTATTAACATAGTGTTGCTTTGGAATAATACTTCTTATACATCATATTGGAAATCATTTCATGAAACCTTACTTCTTAATAGTAATAGGCCATTGCTTGAACCATACACTCAAATACATACAAACATCTTTATATGGATTTTAAAAATATACATTCAAACTGAAAGGTCAAAACCTGTTCTCACACCTCTTATAAACCAGATGTTGCTGTTTAAAAAGCTTATGTTGTCTAATCAATTAATTAAGAATTTATTAATAATTATGTTTCCTTTTGCTTACACAAATGAATGTTTGGTATCTTTTGATACTCAGAAAATGTTAGAATTTAAGAAGGGTGACCTATTATATTGGAATCAATTTCTCTCAGCTAGCAAATTAAGTTCTTCAGACTATTTGATCAGCAGATCTAGTTTGTAAAATTACAATTGGCTGGACATCCAAACCTTTAAGGATTTTATACATAATAAGCTCATACCCTCATTAGAGGCATACAATAAGAGTAACTTAAGAATTTTGGATTTTATCTCAACAATTACTAATAGCTCACCCAAGAATACTTCATACTTGTCTGTTATTTATAACATTCTCAGAAATAATTTTAGACAAATAGATGGGTTTTTTTGGAATTATTCAAGTGAAGTTAATAGACAAGTATTCTCAGAAAAATATAAAAACTTTGCGCCGGGTTGTCGAAAGCATGCACGGTATGCAAGATCGGTGCAGGAGCTCAAGCAGGCAAAATGTCTGCCATGCGATCCAGGAACAGCCTGCAGGGGCATGCACAAGCGCTTCTGCACTAATCTTGCACGGACTAAGCACTGGTATACAAATCAGCCTATTTGCTGGTGAAATCCATGCAAATGAGGTGAATTTGCAATCCAGAAAGCTTGCAATAGTCTATGCAAGACTAGTGCTATCTATAGAAATGTACTCGGTTAGTAACCGAGTATATTTCTGCAAAATCCAAAATGGAGCTGTGACAGCCCCAAATAAAGGCTGCATATCATGTAGTAAGCATGCCAATGGCCAAGTATAAGGCCATTGACATTGCAAACAAAAAATAAATACAAAATTCAACTTTTATTTTTTTTAGCTGATCTTGGCTGTTTAGGGCAGCAGTGTGCAAACTGGATCGGGAGAAAATAATAAAATAAACCTAAAATAAGCAGTCAAACTAAAATCACTATTCTGCCATGCAAGTCAATGGCAGGCAGAAGACAACCTGGCAAATGAGTAGTTGTTGCTAATGGGGGAAGCCCAGTGTAAGACATGTAACTATGCATTACCAGGCAATCCTAAGCAACTGAGGGGAAGGATAGTGAATCCCAGTTTCCCCAGCATGTGAGTCAGGTCCCAACAGTGTAAGAGTAGCAATAGTTTGGTGCAAGCCTAGGGGTTAGGTGACATCATGGGGAGGTGTTCCAGGCATACTGTAAGTAGATTAGAGCCCTGTGGCTCTGGTTTGCTCCTAGCTTAGTACACCTAAGCTGGGGGGGGGGGTCTAAACCTGCCTAGCACTCTTTACAAAGTCTAAACAGGTGTGTGCGCCATGCACCATGTTTTACAGGAAGAAAAAAGAAGTTAAACCAGGAAATAGCAGCAGTGTGCACATATGAGCACTCTGATTGTGTGGCTTGCACACGCGCTTAAACAGGAAGGCAATGGGAAGGGAAAACAGCAGTAGAAAGGTAATCAAGGAGAACAAGCTTAGCTGGCAGGTGAAATATATCAGAATCAGCCAATTACACAGGCAGCAGACCAGTCCAGCCCAGAACACTACTATAAACTAAGCAAACACCTTCCCCTCTGGTTTTTCCCACACTCTACACCACCGGTGTAAACAAGCAGGGAACTTTTAACACTCACAACAGCAAAATGATAGGGGCTGCAATAGTTATCATACAACCTGTGGAAGAGGCTGAGGGTGGTGAGGATGGGAATGCTGTCGACCAACCCACACTGAGGAGACGGAGAAGAGTGTACCGACCCAGAGTAACATACCAGGGGCTATATGAGCTGGAGATAGTGGAGCACTACAGGGTGGACAGGGGCCTCCTACAGCAAATTGTTGAGCTGTGCCGGCCAAGCCTGACACACAGAACTAACAGAGGGGAATCCATCCAAGTGGATACCAAGGTATTTGTAAGCCTAAGAATAATAGCTACAGGTACCTTCCAAAGGCCAACTGGGGATATGATGGGGATTTCACAGGCATCACCATCCAGGTTTCTCCGCCAGTTCCTGGATGCCATGTCAGCACATGTCAGTGAACACATATATTTCCCCAGCACCCATGAGGTGTTGGCCAACAATATGCAACTGTTCCACTAAATAGCAGAATACCCTGAGGTAGTAGGTGCTATAGACTGCACGCACATACACATCAAAGCACCACCCACTGAGCAGAGTAGGGTCCACATCAACCGCAAGGGCTTCCCCTCCATCAACTGCCAGGTCGTGTGCAATGACCAGGGCATAATAATGAATGTGTATGTTGGCTGTCCTGGAAGCTCTCACGATTCCCACATCTGGCATCTGACACAGCTGTACCAGAAATGTGCCAATGGGGACATCCCTCATGGTCACCTAGTGGGGGATGCTGGATACACACTGGAGCTGTGGCTGATGACACCCATCAGAAATGCACATACACCCGAACAAGAACTCCATAATGAGTCACACGTACAAACCAGAATTATAGTAGAGCGTGTGTTTGGGATACTCAAGTCATGGTTCTGGTGTCTGGACACATCCAGTGGGGCCTTGCAGTACACACCAGCTACATGTAACCACATTGTCCTTGTATGTGCCATGCTACACAATATGATCCTGCAAAAACAGCTGCAGCAGGAACAGCATAGGGCAGGGCCACTCAGCCCCCCCCCCCCCACCATTGCCAAGGCCTGCAGAGGCACAGAGTGACTCGGAGGAGGAACAACCTGAGCCTGCCCCAATAGGAAGAAGGAGGTATGCCCTGGCCTTGGCAAAAAGGTAACACATAGCACATACACTGACACAGGAGGGACCAGGGAATATCACCTCTCTCCGACTCTCACATAGAGTAAAAGGGATGCCAAACATTACACTACCTGTACTTAACCATGTGTAGGGAGTGTACTATGTGCATCCGACATAGGCAGCCCTGCAACACCACCCTGAATACTGGGGCACCCACAAGGTAAGTGACTCCACAAGGTAAGTGACTCACACATGCTAGTCAGAGGGGGTCACATACCCAACAACAGTCACAGCCAGCAAGACAGTTGTAGACAAATACAAACAAAAGCTGTGCTATGGCCTTTGAATGAGGGCTATGGGTAACCCACCCCAGGCCTACACAGACAGACTACAGCAGGTCAGGCAGTGGGATGTCAGTTCTGAAGTGTAGGAAGTCAGAAACTAATATATAGGTAATTAAAAGTTAAGATCTGTAATACACTGGTATGCCTCTAGCCAGCACGATAGGTAAATCTGCATGATAGGTAAGACTACAGACTGAAATGGAGTACCCGACATACCAGTACAGTTCTAGCAAATGTGTACAAGTGTCAGATGTGCCCCCCCCCATCCGATGTAAAAATGTAGCCGCAGTCAGGTGTGCCCCAACCCAATCCTGTGTAGAAATGTAGAAATAGTCAGGTGTGCTGCCACATCATCCTATGTAGAAATGTAATAACAGTCAGGTGCCCCCCCAATCCTGTGTAGAAATGTAGAAATAGTCAAGTGTGCCTCCCTATCCTATGTAGAAATATAGTAGCAGTCAGGTGTGCCCCCCCACAATCCTGTGTAGAAATGTAGAAATAGTCAGGTGTACCCCCCCATCTAACATACAAATATAGTAACAGTCAGGTGTGCCCCCTCCCCCGCAATCCTGTGTAGAAATGTAGAAATAGTCAGGTGTGCCCCTCCATCCCACGTAGAAATATAGTAACAGTCAGGTGTGTCCCCCCACAATTCTGTGTAGAAATGTAGAAATAGTTAGGTATGACCCTCCATCCCATGTAGAAATATAGTAACAGTCAGGTGAGCCCCCTCACAATCCTGTGTAGAAATGTAGAAATAGTCAGATGTGCCCCCCTCCATCCTATGTAGACATATAGTAACAGTCAAGTGTTCCCCCCCAATCCTGTGTAGAAATGTAGAAATAGTCAGGTGTGCCCCCCATCCTACGTAGGAATATTGTAGCAGTCAGGTGTGCACCCCCACAATCCTGTGTAGAAATGTAGAAATAGTCAGGTGTACCCCCCCCCATCCTATGCAGAAATGTAGTAACAGTCCATGCCAAATGATTGACGGATACCCTGCAGAGACAGCATGCTACCTGTAGGTGTACAACACAAAGGTCAGCACTGCAGTACAAACTACCTGGACTCAATCCGCACATTCAATACAGACAGCCAACATACTGAAAAGTCATACTGGGCATGCTCACACACCTATGTGGACCAGACATATCTGGCAGCTGCAGATGTTAGTGCAGACACTCCTCAGTATGTACCACACATGCTTTGCACACACAGTGGATAGGAATACAGGCATATATGTAATGACAACACACTATAATAAGCCAAAGGTCGATATACATAGATGTGTGGAAGAGGGTGACTGTGACAAGGAGCCATCCAGGGCTTTCCCACCCAGCACACAGCCAAAGGGCCACAACCACATGAGGGTCTGATGTTACACACTGCAGATACTAGCCACCGGTATCTGTCAGCATTACAGAGTATGTGGTGCACGTTCCAGCTATGCAACATGACTGTTCAAGGAAGTAGTTATCTAGCAGCTGCATACACGTACCTGTGGAATATGACCCAGGTTGTGGCCGCATGTAGTGTATCATTCCCTAGATGAATGGGTTATGGTCCATGCACACATACTGCCCTTCTCATAGCTCCACTATGACAAGCCTGCTGAGGTCATCTTCTGTTAAATACACCTTTGGGAGAACTGCATTCCAGTAATTTCTTTAGCGTATCCCATAACTGTGTAGCGTGATAAACTACTTAGGTAGGAGCTCTAACCCCAGCCTTGGTAACTGTGTGTGTGTGCCTGTCTGACTGTCTGTGTAGAGAGCAATGCTTTTTAGGGTAGTCACACTCCCTACAATTCAAATGCTCATCTTTGGCAATGTCATCCACCTAGAAATACACCTCTAGAAAGCTGTAGCCCAGTCATCTCCATAGTGTGTCCTGTAACTGCATACTGCTGCAGTGTGATAAATTAGGTAGGTAGCTGTTCTACTCACAGACCTGCCTGGTGTGCGTGTCAGTCTGACCCTGTCTGTGCAAAGAACAATGCTTTTTAGGGTCATCACACTCCATACAATTTGTATGCTCTACTTTGGCAAGGCTGCTGATGTCATCCACCTTGAAATACACCTCTGGAAGGATGTAGTCCAGTAATCTCTGTAGTGTGTGCCATAACTGTGCACTGCTGTAGTGTGATGTAGATCTCTGTTAGGGGTTCAATACCCACACATGTCATTTGTGTCTGTTTCAATGTCTGTGTAGGGAGCAATCCATTTTAGGATAGTCACACTCAGTATATTTCCAATGCCCTACTTTGGCAGTTCTGCTAATGTCATCCAATGTGAAATACACCTTTGGGGAATAAGGTCTCCAGTAATCCCTGTGGTGTGTCCTATAACAGCTACTGTGCTGTAGTGTGATATAGAACTCTGTTAGAGTTCTATACCCACACGTGTTGTTTTTTGTGTGTTTCATTGTCTGTGTGGGGAGAAATGCATTTTAGTCTAGTCACACTCAATACATGTCCAATGGTCTACTTTGGTAGTCCTGCTCATGTCATCCAATGTGAAATACACCTTTGGGGAATGAGGTCTCCAGTAATCCCTGTGGTGCAGGGAAGTTGTACTCCAGTCATGACAGGTGTTTGTGTGTGTTTGTGTGTGTGTGTGTGTGCACGTGTGCACGTGTGTGTGTGTGTGTCATGTGGGGCAGGTTTTACAAATATCTCCTATGGTGGCCCTAAATGTCTTCTATGGTGGCCCTATATCACAATGTCCACAGTACAGGGATAACAGATGACAAATAGCTGAGAGGCTGGGGTGCAAATCCATACCCATACATGTGACATTATGGTCAGGCAATCACAGTTAGCAACCCCAGTATTATCCAGAGTACACTCTCAACCCATGTCACATACGCACACATGCACAGACACACACACAGACACACACACACACACACACACACACACACACACACACACACACACACACACACACACACACACACACACATGCCGAGGCAACAGCCAAGATGTGTGTAGCACACTGCATATTGTTGACTGATAGTAACTATGGAGTGATTGCAGTGGCCTACAGAGGGAATGGTACCCTGTCCATCTGTCCAATAAGCACATACATGCAGACAGTGCACCTTCCCCATGTTCCCCAATGGACAGCTGCGACACGTGTGGTGCCATTACATATGGATAGATGCCACTGACGCCAGGGAATGCTGTTAGCATGCTATCAATGTATGTGCAGGGTTAACCTGCTGTCCATTACCAGTTCCTGCCACAGGTGGCCAAGACTGGCACATCTGATGATAATCTGTGTACACAACATGGGCGCAGCACCCCAGGTACAGTTCCACATGTCATTGTACATGCAAGTGGAAGGTGTGCACATCCCAGACACCATCCATGTCATGGACTAGGGAACACATACATGGCAAGTGATGCAGTAGCCACACGCAGTAGCCACCCAGGTGAGTGGATGGTGGATACAATACCCACCTGTGTGGGCAAATGCAGAAACCACAGGCCTGAGCCACAATGCAGACCATTGTCACGTGGCCTGATGCCAAGATATACCCATCACCTAGCTTTGTATAGCCATCTGGCACAGTCGACCACCACATACTCATGCAGAAATGCACCTATGCATATCAGGACTGGCACCCTGTGTGTTTGTGTGTGTGTTGTATGATGTGTATGATCACATCCACACTACAACCCCCAGTGACATAATGAAGCATGCTGTCTGATGTCAGACACCTTCTCATAACCTTTGCCCATATAACCTCTGTATGAAACATGTGGTGCATGTGATACCTGCACAGTGATGTGTTGTGGAATCTCACTAGTCATGAGCTGTATCATTGGCCTGCCAAGTGTGTCAATGTGTATGCATCCCTGTGAGAGTGTGGCTGTGTAGACGCTGGCACCTTTTCATGTGGACAGGCATGTGTACATCACCTACCGTATAGCTACCATATCCCTGTTGCAGATGTCACTCACCATCCCATATATGTTCTGTGGACTCCACAACAGGTTGCCTATGTGGCACATCCAACAACTGCATAGGACTACGATAACACTACATAGTCATCAGGGGTTTGATACCCTGTGCTGGTAGGTGTGTGACACAAACATGCTTAGGTTTTACTCTTCCACCCCTCCCTGACTTGTCGATGCCTCTGTCTGCCTCTCTCACTCCCTCACTGGTGGATGTGGAGACCTATACCTGCTTTTCTTAAGCAGCAGCATGTGCATTTTAGGTAATGCCCATGATCAGTTGATGGCCTCTGCACAAATTGCAGTGCTCTGCTAGCTGATTGCATGTGGAACAGCAGTGGTAACATTCCCATAGCCAATTACATGGAAACACACTCCAATATCTAGGAACACCATGTTTGTGTTGGTCCTTTTCATTCACTGTGAGCAGGAACTCATTCAGTTGTTTGGCAAACAGCATCCCAAATGGAGTGGGGATTTACCTCTGACAACATACACTGTGGAAATAGGCCAAAACACAGGAGGGGGGTGTGCCTGACCTGACTACAGACTGTAAGTGCTGCTATACTGCATTTGGAGTAATGTTGGTTTAACAGGGTGTGTGCGGATATGGCTGTCCTACATGTATTAATACCTGCCATGTCAGTTGTATGTTTATGAGGACTCCCCATCCGTCGGGTCATCTGCAGACTGGGCAGTGTGTGGTGCCTTTGGTGTCCTGTGTTACCCACAGAACATGTATCTGTGAACTGCAGAAGGTAGTGTGAGGATTGCAGTCTGTAGATGGTGAAAGCCATGACAGTTACTGACTTCATAGCCCTCATAAGACGCATGTTGCAACAAACCCTGTTACAACAGTAAATGTATGATGTTATTACAGCAACGTGTCAATACTGGCCCTGTGTATGTGCTTCCAGCCACAACTCAGTCAACCTTTGTACATATGTCATGCATTAAGAGGTGCATATGTGCTGTACACCATAATTAGAGTCATCACATCTGATAACAAGCCAGTGAGATATCAGACTGCTACACATGTTATGTACAATAGGGGCTATATTTGATGGCATAACCCGGACACACTGTGGTTGTTTGTACAGTACTGAGGTCTCTGCACTTATGATGAATGTCGACAGTGTGTGTATTGTTAATATGTACCTTGGCCTGTGTACAGACTTTGATAGTTGTCATCGTCTTAGGTCCCGTCCTATCTGATGTTACATGCTGCTCCACTGTATGTTACCATATTGGCTTACATGTTTGTAGGGCCATACACACACATGTCCCATACTACAGTCAGCCATCAGACCAAACTGTGTATCAGCCCAGGTTAGTGTATGAGTGGCACATATGAGGATGGTGTTGAACAGATAGCTCATATACTGTAATATTATATTAGCTTGCCATATGTGGCTGTCTTCTCATTGGTTGTGGTTATGCACTTTCACACAGGTGTATCTTACCCTGTGTTGTGACATGCTTGTACAGCCTGCTATATATGCAGGTACATGTGCATTCCCCCATAGGAGATGTAGGCCAGTGTTGAGCCAGTCTGCCTGTAGCCTGCACAGTGCATTGTTACACACCTAGCAGCTTAGTGTACTTACCCAGTGAGATGTTATGTGCAGATACTTGCCAGATGTACTGCTGCTGGGCCTCCCTTAACAGTCATGTATGTCAGACAGAGCAGTGGGATGCAGTACAGATGTATGTCAATATCTAGTGGGTAGTATGTGGCCATGACACCCCTGTGCCAGCAGTTATTATGTGTCAGGCCAGACAGGGGTGTGTGAATGCATAACCTATGGTGGCATATGTATACCAGTCGTTATGTGTTATACCCATCTACATGGCTGTTAACATCCATATTGTTTGGCAAGGTACACATGTTTTGCACTAAGGGGTTCTGTGTATACCTCTGGACTGTACAGAGTGTGTCAGAATGTCCACACATATTGGCCAATATGTCTGCTGCAGTCGACAGGGGCAGTACGTGCTAGCAGCGGTACTTTACTATGATGTCCTTAGGATGTCTGTCAGTAGCCAATGGTACACATGTAGGAAGCAGATGTGACCTCCCACACACACCATGTCTGTGAAGACAATCCCAATTACAGTTGCAATAGTATATAGAACTGTAATACTACACAAATAAAGGTTTTCAATTTCTGCAAACCTGTGTATCGTGTTTTTTCCTATGACCTCTCTGTGGCTATATGTTTCAGGCATTGATTTTTATTTGTATAGGCGGCCCATACAGTGTCCAGTTGTTCAGGTGTGAACTGTAGGCATAGTGGCTGTTCCATATTTTGTGCATCTTCTACATACATATCTTACTGTACATATCTCTGCATGTGTATGTGCAATCACATGTATACCTATACCTATGTAAATACATGGATTTAGGACGTTTGATCAAAAGATCAAACGTCCAAATCCATAACCACTGAACACACTTTAATGAAAGTGCTTTCATCGAAAAAGCACTTTCGTTAAAGCGTGTTAATAAAAAAAAAAAAAAACACTACATTAACGTTTCTGGAAGGGGGCCTTGCCATCTTGCACACCCTTTAATATTCTCCCTCCAAGACTGCACAACAGTGGGGAAAAGGGAATTTTAACTTATCCACGCCATAGTACGGCCTCAGCAACAGGCATACTTATGCGAAAGTGCTTCCTCGGTGAAAAGCACTTTCGCATAAGTATGCTCGACCTTAATGGATTTGGACGTTTGATCTTTTGATCAAACGTCCTAGATCCAAATATATATATATATATATATATATATATATATATATATATATATATATATATGTATGTATATCGGTATCTGCATATATGTGTCTGTGTATATGTATCCTGGGGATGTTGATAGGTTCCACATTTTACATTTCCTATGGGAGCCAGACTGTACTGCATGATATGTTACCAATACCAGCCTGATATCATATCATACAGATGGGATGTAGTACTGTTAACATCTTGTGCCT
This sequence comes from Protopterus annectens, assembly GCF_019279795.1. Lineage (NCBI taxonomy): Eukaryota > Metazoa > Chordata > Ceratodontiformes > Protopteridae > Protopterus > Protopterus annectens. The sequence goes on from NC_056731.1 coordinate 1,079,471,695, forward strand.
ATGTCATGTCAGGTCCTGGTTATGGGATCTGCAACACTTGGTAGTGTATTGCAGGACAGACGTGTTTGGCTTTGGGGGCGGGTATGCCTATTCGTACAAGACGTATATTGTTTGGGGCCTCTCAACCCCATTAACAGTGCATGTGAACATATTTGTTTTTGTTAATCTATGATTGCTATCTACAGATGTATGGCCACATATACCTATATATATATATATATATATATATATATATATATATATATATATATATATATATATATATGTATATATCTGCTTATATATATATGACTATGTCCGTATATGCCTACATAGATATATATCTGCGTACATATATGTACCTTGCTATGTATATGTTGACATATAGATGTAGTCATATATATGTGTCAATGTAGGCATTTGCATGTATATATGTTCATATATATATATATATATATATATATATATATATATATGTGTGTGTGTGTGTGTGTGTGTGTCTACATATATTGATCTGTTTAGATATTAATATATGTACACACGCACATACATCTAGATGTTGGTATACATTTTCTGTACTGTTGCATGACTGGGTTGGATGATACATTTCTGAAAACATTAGATTTATGTATATATATTATGGATTAGTGGTAAATAATTTTTTGTATGGTGTGCAGGTTCCTGGGTTTGAGCCTTGCAGAGTCTGTTTATTTTGTTGCTGGGCAGAACACGGGCCATTGAATGCCAAGTGATTAAGGCACTTTAAAGCAGCTGTAAGCGGGTTTGTACACGTTTGCGTGGAGCTAACCACTGCTAACTTCCAGTTACAGTTTCTTACACTCAGTTAGCTTCTAAATTGCTTAGCCCATGTAGGCAGTGCTTACCCCCATGCAAACATACTTAAACACGCTTACTTTTGCTTACATATGCTTACTACTGCTTATTTGCACTTAAGTAGAAACAAAGAAAATGCTAAGGGTAAAACCAGGATGCAGAAAAAATATATTAGCAAAAACGAAGGAACTGCACCAAGCTAACACACAGTGAATGTTTACTCAAACCAAACACAGAAGAGGTAAGCGCTTTCACAAGCAGTTATGAAAGCGCTTACCTCTTCTGTGTTTGGTTTGAATAAACGTTCACTGTGTGTTAGCTTGGTGCAGTTCCTTCGTTTTTGCTTATTTGTGCTTAAACCTGCTTTCTAGTGCCTTTTTCATTATGACACCAACACTTCACATGTGCATTTTCTGCAGTACTCCAGTTCATAAATATATGTTATTTCGTGAGTTTTGCAACAAAAATATTGGTTATAACGTACTTTGCCATGTAAAATAGACTGTGCTATAGTGGGACTCGAACCGGGAATGCCTGCTCATTAGGCAAATGCTCTACCCACTACACTATTTCTGTGTGGCTTCATTTGCATATATCTTCCTTCTTATCCTCTTCAGCCTTTTAAGCTGCTTTAACCGTAGCTAAGTGATGGGCACACCCACCCACCTACGGTTAGCTGTACTCGGATTAAAAAAAATAAATAAAGGGGTTTCTTCATTTGATTTTTATGTACTGTTGCTGTTGTACACATGGGGAACTGTTGGTGGGGATATGCGGACACTTATGAGTGATCTTGCTCATTTCTTACCACTTTCTGCTGTTCTGCATTGCAGGGGCATATTTATTCTGAGAGCTCTGCTTTCAGGCATGCCCCCTGCACTCGTACACACTCCTTGTAAGCCTAGGAGCTCGGGCAGCGTGTCTTTTTAATATGCATGGTGAGCTGCAATCCTGCTCCTAAACATGCGCTTCCATGCAGGATTAATCTAGTCCTTCATGCAAGTTTAGTAAATCTGGGGGTTTGTGTACAGTTAATAAAGGAATCCACATCTTCCCTGTTCTGGTGTGTATATACATGGAAATGTTTACATAGATGTTTTTCCATACCACATAGACTAGCAATAATATACAAGAAAGATGAAATGAAATGCTGGAGATGTGGACACCATGATGGTGATTGGATACATATGGTTGTTAATTGCAAAATAATTTCCCTATTTTGGTTAGACTTTAAATATCATTGTAAAGCTCTATGGTATGACAGCTGTACAATTTCTGACTCCCTTGTCCTTTTCAATGTTCCTCTTCCTGAACTCATTCCTAAAAAACATTTTTACTATGGTTTATTCTCTCTATAACAAGGAACATTGTTACTAAAAATTGGAAATCCCAGTCTACCCCTGTCTTTAAAATTGATTTTATTCATATTGTGAAATAAAATTGTAAGAATTGGATTGTTACTATAAAAACAAGGACTAACAACACAATTCATCATTTAATTGCTTGGACAAAATTGTCTAATCTGTTAGAGAAATATTAGGTGTTCTCCTGTGTATATTGCTTTTTTTAGTTGTTATGGACATTGTATATAGTTTGTTTGTTTTTTTTTCTTGTTACTATACTGTTTCATTATTGTGTTATAAAATGAATAGAAACATTTTGGGAAAAAAAGAAATATGGACATGGGAAAGAAAGAGAGGGGGGGGGGTCTAACATGGTGTAATATTTATGCAAAGGAGAAAGCCAAATTAATCAATACAAAAAAGTATCCCCAAAAATATTTGAAGAGAAATCCAGACAAAGGCATCCAGATATGTAAAGTTTCACAATACAAAAATAAGATCAGAAAGAGGGAATGTAGAACAGAAGACTAGTAAAATAGAAGTAAAAAAAAAACAGGAGCTGAAGTTATGGAATGCCCGAGAAGTGAAGGATTTAATGTAGAAAGTCTAACACGGGTTATATCACAGAATGATGGAATAACGATTCCCCCAAGTAAGGAGAAACAGGAATAGCAGGAGACATCTGAAGAAGAAATATGGACATGGGAAGAAAAAGAGTTTTAATATGGTGTAATATTTATGCAAAGGAGAAAGCAAAACGAATCAATATGAAATGAGCAGCACAAAAGATATTTGAAGAGAAATACAGATAAGGGCATCCATGTATGGAACATTTTTACAATACAAAAATAAGAAAACAAAGAGGAAAAGTGGAAAAGAAGATTAGTAATGGAGAAGTTAAAGAAACAGAAAATGAGGTTATGCATTACCTGTGAAGTGAAGGTTGGGAAGTGGCTTAATGGCTAAGGTGTTTGCCTTACAAACACAAGGTGCAGGGTTTGAGCCCCACAAGGAATAATTGGCTAGGCTTAAAATGGCTCGCAAGGGCAATTAGCTTAGTACTAAACTATGAACTATGAACTTGTATGAACTATCACAGCAGGAGAGAAAAATGGATTCCCAAATTAAGGAGAAATTGGTGGACCAGGAAATAACTGATCAAGTGCCATATGAAGATACTTTGGAGCCTTCTGTAGGAAACCAGTACAAAAGTTTAGTTGGAGTTGAACAGCTAGTGGAGGAATAGGAAACTGTAGCAACTCTGATGCAGTCAATTTTGTGGAGTCATAGGCAAGTCAGTTATCATATGAAAGAGCAACGGATAACACAGGATGGAACTGAAGAGAATTTGGCACAGGAATATGCTCTGGAATTTTATGTAGAATGCCTTCAGGAAATGGAGAACAAATAATGTGCTTTAAGTTTAGAAGAAAATGATCTAAGAAAACTATACCAACTACAAATCGTCCACTCTGTCCTCTGTCTACCCTCCTTCTGCCCCAGCCTCTCCACTATCATATCCAAATATTCCCCTGCTAGGATGCTACGCAGCTCAAATCAAGAATTATTAGATATCTACAAACCCAAAACCAAAATAGGCTGCCTTCTGTATAACTATAACCCAGCTACATCCTAAAACCAACTCCCCTTGGAAATAAAATCCCTCCAGCATAGCAAAAGTTTCAAATTATCCACAAGGAAATACTTAAGGTCTTGCCACTATAGCCAACCACCCTGAAACCACCATCCTTTCACCTATTTCACCACCTCACTCTTAATGTATCTCTAACACTATTCCCCTGCCTCTTCTACCTCTTCCCTTCCTCAATCTCCAACCACTCTTAATTCTTACAGTCTCAAAACAACCTACCTGTCTAGTCTGTCACCTATACTCTACCTCCTCTACATCTTCTACTATCCATTCTTACTTTCCTTTCTTGTTTCCAAACTCCTATACAACTAGATCCTACCCACATTAAATAAGCATCTGCCTAACTATTAACTCATTTTGCTCTAAGCAGCTTAAATAATATTATAACTAGTCACATTTTCTTCTGCTAATTTTTAAAACCTTGTTTGTAACAACTCACATACTTGTCTGCCAATTGTTAGTACTCTGTATAATTGAATTGTATGGGGAGCTTTTTTTCTCTCCAGGTCTCTGCTTGGAAGATCCTATTGATTGTTACTACTGTCTTACTAAAATTTAATAAATTGTTTTCTAGTCCTGAGGAGCTTTTCTCCCCGGGTCTCTGCTGAAAATGAGCCAAAAGCTCAGCCAGACTAACCCGGTTAACAAATGCAAAATAAAATAAATAAAATAACTAAATAAATAAGAGTTGCTTGATTTAATAGACACGGAAAGACATATTAAGAGCAATGAAATAAAATAGACTACAGGAAGTCAATAAAACCCAAAACGTTAGAAGTTTGATAAAACAAATGAACACAGTAATTAGGACTATTCAAAGAAAGCCACATGGTATAACAGAAGTAAATAGGATATATTACTGATAACAACACTTAACACCTCCACAATTCCAAAAATACAACAGGATGCCAAATGTTTTCTGACAAAGGAATAGAGACCATGAAGGTAGTTACACTGAGGCGTGAAGAATAAATTGTTTTTTAATGCATGGTCTCTATTCCTTTATGAGAAAACATTTGGTATCCTGTTGTATTTTTAGGTTATATTACTATTTAAATTAATAACAGATAAAGTCTTATCACAGAAACATAGGACAGCAAGTGAAAGGTAAGGGAGAAATCGAATGCCATAATCGAAGTATAGAACAGAGAAAATGGTACTTTTCCATTAAAACCCTACCATGCTTCTTGAGACCCGGACTGGCATGTCTCGCCCTGTTCCTTTCCCCAGGGCTTTGTATCAGCACCACAATGCATCTCTGTCACTGACCTTGCAGTGTTTCTTATCTTCGAGCATCCTCCCCCTTCAGACTGCATGTCTGTGGTCATACCTGGCCTTGCTTCTCTCCACAGGGGGTGGGATCGGTGGGGCACTTTGACGAAGACTTCAGACATGATGCACACAGCAAGGTTATTAACATTTTTTGTATGATTACATATTATTTATCACAGATACTTGCTAAAAATCCTACAGTGAATGTGTAGCAAACCCTTACAATGAAGAAAAAGAGTGGAACATAGATTTTTTTTTAAAGACAAAATAAGGAACGTTCCTTATAATGAGGTACACCTGAAAGGTACAGTCGCTAAGTCTGTTAAAAATACTTTGTGAGTAAAATTTTTGCGATGTCAAGGCATTTAATTTGTTTGCCTAGTATAGTAGATAGCGGTCTCCTTATTTTCCTACCGATTAACAAATGCCTAACTTTTTTAGCTATATACCGTTTACCTTCTTGCTGTAATGTATTTCTGTTTTACTGCCAGTGCTGCGTTATAGTTGTTGTTCGCAGTAACAGCACAAACTGTAGTCCTCTATGTTATCGTCAATATCCTTATTAAATTACAGTTACAATATTACACCTCAGCTGATAGTGCTAATGTCATGTACACTAGGTATTAATGAACTTGTCAGTACTAAGGGTTATGTTGCCACTTATGTCATATACACTAGGTAAACTATGCAGATAAAAATATAGTAAAAGTACAAAATAAGCAATTTACTAATGACCCAAAAAGATTTATAGAGAACTAAGAAACAAGACAAAAGGGAATAAAATAACATCAAAAAAAGAAGAAACAGATACATTTTGGAGAAATATCTATGAAGATCCTGTGGAACATAACAAAGATGCTGAATGGACAGAAGAAGTAAATGAAAGAATAAGAAGTTCAAATATACATTATATGAAATGGGATGAAGTAATAGCCAGAGAAATTGAAACAAAGTTAAGAAAAGCTCCTAATTGGAAAACCCCAGATCCAGATGCAGTACCTAGCTTCTGGCTAAAAGTGTTAGCATCTTTACATGAAGATTTAGCCATGAATGCTATATGCACACCCCAAACAGAAGCAAATCTGGTTAACAACAGGAAAAACAATACTCCAACCTAAGAGTGAACCTGCAAGCTATTAGAAAAATAGACCAATAACTTGCCTTCTGACGACATATAAACTATACACTGGAATTGATGCCAACAGAATTTATGGTCAATTAGAAGAAAACTCAGTCATGGCAATAGAACAAAAAGGCAACAAAAGAAAGTCATATGGAACAAAGGATCATTTGTTGTTAAATAAAGTCGTAATGGAGAACTGTAAAAAGGAGAAGAATATAAGCATGGCATGGACTGAGTACAAAAAGGAATATGACAGTGTCAAACATTCATGGATAAAAAAGTGCTTAGAAATGTATAGGTTACACCCTACACTGATGATTTACATTACAGTGACCCTGAAACAGTGGCAAACCACTTTGCATTTAGGCCATGATAAAAGACAAATTATGGCTACAATTGGGCTCTCAGAAAACAACAAAGGATAAGGACTTCTCATCTTTTTGTGGATTATTTTAAACTGTATAGTTCATCAGATGAGGAATTGAAAGCACAATGCATGTGGTCAAACATTTTTCAGATGATATAAGAATGTCACTTGGACTTGATAAATGTGCAAAAGCAAACTTTAAAGCAGGAGAGCTGCAGTACCAAGAAAATATCAGTTTGGGACAGGAATGTGACATAAAAAACACTTGAGCAAGATGGAGTGTATAAATATTTGGGAAATCATGAAAGATTAACAATAAAACATGGCAAATGTGAATAAAACTTAGTAAAATGTGAATAAAACTTAGTAAGGAATATTTTCAAAGACGAAAATTAATACTTAAAACAGTGCTAACATCTAGGAACAAAGTCCAAGCTATAAACCAATTTGCTCTTCTTGTCCTTACTTACAATTTTGGAGTAAATGACTGGCCCCAAAAGGGTTTGGATCAGTTGGACATGAAAACAAGAAGGATGCTTCGGGGTTATCAAATCATTTACAAAAATCAGTGTTTACAAAGACTATCCCTGGGATTTATGAAGCTCAGCGCAAGGACGGCATTAGCCTTGCCCTGACCGTGTGGCGTAGAGATGGTGCAGCAGCACCACATGCATATTAATGAAGGTGCACTGCCGTAACGGCCACGTGCATAGGAAACATGTACGAGTGTAGGGGCCATGTCCAAGTGCTGCACAGAGGCATGATCATGTCGGCTGCATATGCGCAACCTAAAATGATGACTAGTACACCCTGCCTCCAATAGTAATCACTCCTGTCAGTGTCCGTGGATACTGAAATGTATGCAAAGCATACAAGACAACTTGCGAACACCACAATAAGAAGTAAACACAAAGGCACGCAGCTGAATATTGAGTCCCCATCCCTCGAACAAAGCTATTTAAAACCCAGTGCCTGTATTCCATTGTAGTGTCACTAGTTATGCCAAGTGGAAACAAAATGCATCATATTAGCATGCTGCCAATTGCCAAGCCTAGCCCAATGGGTATGAGTTACCACCTGTCCCACATTGTGAGGGACAGTCCCCCTCTAGGCAGGTGTGTCCATAGCAAATTCATAATAAATGTGAAATGCCCTGCGATAGTAGGACATAATTTTGTCCCATATGTTATGAAATAGTCCCATACAGTACGTATGTCCGTAAATAAAATACTTATTTGTTACAAGAAACAGAATAAGCAAGTAAATGAAACACAGTAAGCAACTACACTGCCACAACAATAAAAGCTTATATGTAAGCACGAAACTAAAGTACTATCCTTTGTAATGACCGTGGGTATGTATTGGCCTGTAAACTCAGATGTGTGCCATGAAAATGTCCCATGCAGATCATATGAAAAGGTGGCAACCCTACCAATGGTCAGAGCATTCACCCAATATCTGCCCATTCGCGATCTAAGATGTCCTTGCCAGGATGGCCCATAGTTGAATGGCTATTACCCGGGTCTACCTACCATGTCATGAAAGATAAGTATTTGTGAGTACCTATGTGTGTGACGTACAGCATGCGGTTGATCTGAAATGTTAGTGTAGACCTCACAACCATATTGGTCCCAGGGATATGTAGGGTAAGCAATGTGTTCTGTTGACTGTGCCATGGGCCATCAAATAGAGAAGGGATGAATGTTGATTGTGGAATTTGGGGGTGGGGGGTGACGGGTAATGTAATATATCGCCAATGGTACACTGGGATAGATGCACAATAGGTGAGCTGGAGGTCTACGAGGGAGCGGTGTGTGAATCAGGAAGATAACCAAAGAACAAATATACACATCTGCAATACAATCCCACAAACATGTGAACATTAAAATGTGCAATACACATGCACAGAAACGTTACTAGTACATACCCATATAATGGTCTGGCCTGAACTGAGCCATCCAACCCCAACACACCTGGATACATAACTGAATACCCATCATCACCTTCACAGCACACCCCACCCCCTCCTGAACGTCCACCAAAACCAGCCATACTCGGGCTGCTAGATAGGTGCGGCCATATCTGCACATAGTGACCCCTACCCATATCTAGTAGGCAGTCTCACCCTAGGCACTCTCAGGATTGCAAACTATGTATCCCTTGCATGTATAACCCTACCTTACAGCTGTAAAGCAAAGATGGTCATCGTTCCCCACAATTTATGGATATCCCTCATGGGATATGTATCTGTTCTAAACATTAGACTTGGAGTCACAACACGATGTCCAGTCCTGTATACATCTGGACACAAGTTGTATGAGCAGTAGCTTTCCACAAGACTGCTCAGCCTCCAGCCGGTCCTGCAGAACCTACAACCCAGGATTAAACACCTGACTGTGATGCACGTCTCCCCATGTGCATTACCGGAAATATATACTTTACACATTTGCATAGTGGCAGTCAGATATAGGGTGCTTAAGGCACTGTAAAGCAGACATAAGTAGGCTTACCACCTGCCCCACCTTGTGAGGGACAGTCCTTTTTTTGTTAGTTCTGTCCAGACCAAATATAATGCAATGTGAAATGTCCTGTGGTAGTAGGAAATATGTCCCATATATCATGTAACAGTTGCTTAAAACAGTTATTTATGTAAAATACTCAAAGTTACAAGAAACAGGTGAAGCAAACAAACCGCTATAAGAATAAGCATTCATTTAGGGAAATAAGTAAAGTTCTAACCTTGGTACTGACCGTGGGTATGTGTCAGCCTGTAAAGTCTGATGTGTGTTCCAAAAATGCTCCGCTTTGGCCATATGAAAAGGTGGCAACCCGAGATGTAAGCGGGTATGCAAGCGTGTATGCGCAATGGTAGGTGGAGGTGATTCAACGGTATGGGAAATGTAAACGAGCATGTAGGTGTATATGCATGTGTATGTACAGACTGATATATATACATATATATATATATATATATATATATATATATATATATATATATATATATATATATGTATATATACACACACACACACACACACACACACACACACACACACACACACACACACATATATATATATATATATATATATATATATATATATGTATACATATGTAGATATGAAGAATGAACATGGTCACAATATAAGAAATCCCCATAGTAGTTAGTGCTGTCATATATCAGGGTGGCCATCGGCGAGCACACATCTGCATCTCGAACCACAGGTAGAACACTAAAAGTGGAATGAACGATCTCTCGTTGCTAAGTCTGACTTTCAACTATGTACAGGGCAGTCCTGGTCCCCAGGCAGACAAGTCTAAACCCGGAAGACCATATGAACACCCTGACAATCAAACATACGTATGTGCCAGGATTATAGGTTGTAGAGGTTTGAATATCCTCGGAGTGAGTCAACATGCGGCACAAGTCCAGAGCAGTAGGGAATAGGGAATGACGCATGTGTAGTAGTGCATTTTTTCCAACAGGTAAATGGATGCCTGCTGTGTAAGTGAAGAGATGAGGCATGTGTTGGGGTAACTATGCACCATGGGTATACATATAAATGAGGCAGAACAACAATAGTGTAGGGGTTAGAGCATCCGCCTAACGAAAAGGCATTCACGGTTCAAGGTCGACAATAGCACACATCATTTTCCTTGGGGAATTAATGTTGCTCTGCTGTAAAGCCGACATTTAAACATGTAAAGGTGAACGTGTGTATTGTATGGGACTAGTAACCAGTTCCTTTCAATCAAAGTGGTATTGTCATAATGTATAAGGCAGACAAATAAGCATAAATAAGCGACAGTAAACATATGTAACGCACAGTAAGCATAGGCGTGTGTGCCTGCGCTGTTGTAAGTGGCTCCCAGCATAGGAAATGTAAGTTTGTATCTACAGCTGTAATATATATCTATATCTATCTATATATATATATCTATATATATATATATATATATATATATATATATATATATATATATATATATATATCTATATATATATATATATATATATATATATATATATATATATATACACACACACATACACATGTATGTGTCTATAGATATATATCTACATACATGATAAATATATATATCTATATATATATATATATATATATATATATATATATATATATATATATATATATATATATATATCAAGAATGGACATTGTAACAGTAAAGCAAAGCATACACAAGGGATGTGAAGGGACTCAAGAGCAATATTGGTATTGTAAAGTGCTTTCAGCATATGTCATAAGAAGCTGCCCAGGAGTGAGCAGAGCACCGCTACTCACACCACAGGCAGGGTATTATCATTGGGAGTAACATCGTTGAAATGCTAGGTCTACTTTACACACAGGCGGAATGTAGTCCCATGCTGGGACCTCCAAAAATTGGAAAGCGCAAATGGTTGTATTCCATAACACCAGGAAAGGCACGTATGTGCAAATATACATGGCTGTGAATACACAAGGTGGGACAGAATGTGTGTAGGGCCTCAAAAGCTCTGGAGAGGGAAATGTGTAAAGGTGTGTCATGGCTGCGATAACAAGTGGATAATGGATGTTATGCCTGTAAATTTAACACGGGTCGTGTGGAGGAACTATGGGTATGCAATTATGGATCCAGGCGTGCCAGGATTGGATGGACCGGTTCTAATGGACCGCCTCGTGGAGGTCAGCTAGGTCGTAATAGGTATATATGCATACTCACATGCAGACAACAATATATGTTGATGTACAAATTATGTAACAGATGCATTCCATTTGTTGACATAAATAATAGGAATGTGCCCATACAAACATTGACAGTACATGGATTAATAGGCTGTGCAGAAGAGGGATGGCTCGATTCACACCATCACATTCCAATTACCATCGGTAATGCCTACATGAACATATAGCGACATCTGTCCGCTGTATAACGTGCTACATACCGATTACAAGATGACTGGAGTGTGTCGGTGTTAAAATGAATAAGGCACTAGTATGCTGATGAAGCTTATAAACATCATTACGCATGTGTAAGTGTGTATGAGCTGGGAATGTATTGACATAATGATGTATATATATATATATATATATATATATATATATATATATATATATATATATATATATATATATATATATATATATATACACATATGTATATATATATATATATATCTATATATATATATATATATATGAATGACTGCAAGATATGAATATACATGTATGAATACATATGCAGATATGTCTGTATATATTAATGTAAATATATTTATCTATCTATCTATATATATATATATATATATATATATATATATATATATATATATATATATATATGCTACAGTGAGATACACATGTATATACCTATATTATGTTGAAGCAGTTACGGGTCAACAAACATCTACTTACCAGTCCCCCAGCTAGGCCGGTGAGACATACAGACATGCAATAAAGGTAAATACAGCACTGGTTCCCGGACCACTAGCAGGAAAGTACCAGTGGGAGAGATCTACAAGGTCTACACTTTAAACATGGACAGTGACTTCCCTTGCGGGACACCAGAAATTTGGAACTTCCAGTTAATGGGGCAACACAATTACGACCACGATGTAGCTGTACATGGAACAGTAGGTTGTGCAAGCCTGATAACACATGGATTGTCACAATGTACGACATGCGTCCTGACACGGGGAGAGTGGCCAGTGTGTAAGGGTATGTTCATATCCCACCTGCGTCCACAGTAAGGATGAGTGCTGTAGAGTAGTGGCAGGTGGGGGAACTATGGGTATGCAATTATGGATCCAGGTGTGCCAGGGTTGGATGGACCGGTTCTAACTGACCACCCCGTGGAGGTCAGCTAGGTCGTAATAGGTATATATGCATACTCACATGCAGACAACAATATATGTTGAAGTACAAATTCTGTAACACATGCATTCCATTTGTTGACATGAATAATAAGAATGAGCCCATACAAACATCGACCGTACATGGAATAATAGGCTATGCAGAAGAGGGATGGGTCGAATTACACTATCACGTTCCAATTACCATCGGTAATCCCCACATGAACATATAGTGACATCTGTCCGCTGTATAATGTACTACATACTGATTACAAGATAACTGGAGAGTGTCAGCATTTTAATGAATAAGGCACTAGTATGTTGGTGAAGCTTAGAAACACCATTATGCATGTGTATGTGCGTATGAGCAGGCAATGTATTGACACACACTGATGTACATATATCTATATATATATATATATATATATATATATATATATATATATATATATATATATATATATATATATATATATATATATTGATATATATATATATATATATATATATATATATATATATATATATATAGATACATATGCATACAAACACACACACATATATATATATATATATATATATATATATATATATATATATATATATATATTTATATAAAACAGCAAGATATGAATATACATGTATGAATATATATGCAGATATGTCTGTATATATTAATGTAAATATATATATCTATATATATATCAGTTACAGTAAATATACATATGTATATACCTAGGTTAAGTTACGGCACTTATGGGTAACATGTTTAGACCGGGCATATGTTGGTGGGAGGTCCACTCAACAAATGTCTACTTATCACCCACCCCAGCTAGGCCGGTGAGACATACAGACACGCAATAAATGTAAATATAACACTAGTTCCTAGACCACCGGCAGGAAACTACCAGTGGGAGAGATCTACAAGGTCTACACTTTAAACATGGACAGCAACGTCCCTTGCGGGACACCAAAAATGTGGTACCTTCAACCAATGGGGGAACACCATTATGACCAGGAAGTAGCTGTACACGGAACAGTAGGTTGTGCAAGACTGATAGCACATGGGTTGACACAATGTACGACGTGTGTCCTGACACGGGGAGTGTGGACAGTGTGTAGGGGTGTGTTCATATCTCACCTGTGTCCACCTGCACCCACACTAAGGATGAGTGCTGTATAGTAGTGGCAGGTGGGGGAACTATGGGCATGCGATTACTGGGCTAGGCATGCATGTGTTGGCTGGCAGACACATATTAGGACTACCCCGTGGGTGTAAGTAATATTCTGGTGTGGGTATAGCAGACGTCCATACCTCCCAAACTATAAGAGTACATCTACTGGACAGTCCGTAAACCATTGGGGTATACATAGGGACCATGTCATTGAACTGTCCTCAATTACCAGGGACGTCTGTGATTACGAATCAGAATCCTAACACAGTCTGAAATAAACTATCCTAGAACTAGTGATATTAAGAGGAAAGGTGGCAGAATACAAATAATGAATAATGACAACATGTAAGAGTCATAAACTGCATGCACCTCAGAAAATGTGCATGAATACATATGTGCTTTGTGTCTGTCAATGTGTCAGGTTAATAGCACCAACCTTCTAAATGTGTCCCTGAGGTCGTTATGCAGTGTCTCTGATTCAGTGTTTATTCTTCCCCATTCGTATGTGAGGTCTGATAGTGAGAGAAAGCGCATGTTCCACCGACTACCTTATAAGATTGATAGAATAAAAGGTATGAGGTCACCACCTGTCCACCTTTGTGAGAGACACTCCCCTGTGGGCAGTTGTGTCCTGCATAATAACTAATTAAGGCAAATGTCCTGTGATTTAGGGCAAAGACTACCTATATTGTCTGTAGTAGTAGCATAAAACAATTATGTTCCTCTGAAATACCTAAATGCTATAGGTAGCAGTATAAGCAATTATAATACTACAAGAGTAACCTTTTATTTAGGTGAAACAGTGAAGTACACCCCCTTTCTATAGGCTGTGGGTGTATTGCCCTGCAATGTCTGATATCTGTACATACAGGTCCTATATGATTGCTATCTTTCCAAATGGCCAGAGTAGGACATATTCTGTAGAAATGTCAGACATTCCAGGACTAAACATACCCACAGCCGTGCATAGTACAGGATTACACTTATTTGCACAAATAAAAGCTTAATCTAGTTGCATTTGAATAGCTTATGCTACCTCATATAACATATATAAGTGTCATATGTAAAATAACTGTTGTATGCAATCATTAATGAAACGTAGAATATAATAATGTCCTATAATCTGGACATGTGCTATGTCTTGATTATTTTCACACTGTCCCTCGCAAAGTGGGACAGGTGGTAACCCTAAAGTCCTACCTTGGCCAATTGAGAAAGTGGCAAACCTATAATAGGTATGCGGTAGCATGACCCGTCCGACGGATGTGGCTACCACAACCCAACTACTTGTTTGTAATGCAGGGTCTCAGTTTCCATGTATCAGCCAGATGGGAGCAGAGTGTATGCGGAACACAGAAATATGATTAATTCACTGGACAGGCAGCTGATTCCATACAGTCGAACGCCATGCCATCGCCTAATGGGAAGCCATTCCTGATGCTGTAGTCATGTAATCCGGTGTGATAGGCATTACAAGGTGGGAGCAGATTGTAAGAGGAACACATAGTTATGAATCCTTCACAAGACAGGCTGCTGTACATTCGAACACCATGAGGTCACCTAATGGGCAGCCATTCCCCATACTGTAGTCAGGAGTGGCCTTAGGTCAGCTGGTGCCCTAGGCAGAGGGCACAATTGCACCCCCCACCACAACACCCAGTGCCCCCATCCTGGTCTACCTACACCAAATAAATACTGGTAAAGTGCACCCACTAAAGTGGTGCCCTAGGCGGCCACTTAGTTGGCCTATGCTTAAGGCTGGCTATGACTGTAGTCATGTAGTCCAATATGATAGGCATCACAAGATATGCCTAAGAGGAACACACAAATATGAATGAATCTCCAGACAGGCCGCTGATTTCGTATAGACGAATGCCATGCCATTGCCTAATAGGCAGCCATTTCCGATACTGTATTCATGTATTCTGATATAATAGGCATCACAAGGTGGGAGCACATTGTATGAGGTACACAAAAATATGATTGTGTCACTGGACAGGCCACAGATTCCGTACAGCCAAACGTGATGCCGTCACCTAATGGGTGGCCAATACAGATACTGAAGTCATGTAGTACGATGTAATAGGCATAACGAAGTAATATTAGGGTCCTCGCTTACACCCAGGGGTGTGAGTGACAGATGCAAGCACCAATGCCAGTGCATTAGCAAGTCTGGGAATGAGCGGGTGTAAGCGTGTTTGGCTACCAGTATGCGAGTATTGAATTGGTTAAGCAATGTAGAGGCTAATTGAGCGTAAGAGGCTGTAACCAGAGGATATCATACAGCGCAGTCATTCAACAGTATAGGAAGGTATCCCATCATGTAGAAGTAAATGTGAGTGTTTATGTCCAGCATATAGGTACATACATATATAGAGATGTATCAGGGGCATGCCATATGGCAACAAAGCATTACAAACGAATGAAATGGGAAACACCAGCGACGCCTGTATTATGTAGTGGTGTTGCTCTATGTGATCACAAGACTCTCTCAGACAGACAATAGTTGTACATTGGCCGTAT
Organism: Protopterus annectens; assembly: GCF_019279795.1. Classification (NCBI taxonomy): domain Eukaryota; kingdom Metazoa; phylum Chordata; order Ceratodontiformes; family Protopteridae; genus Protopterus; species Protopterus annectens. The sequence continues at coordinate 1,079,487,815 of NC_056731.1, forward strand.
ACATCACTCTGTGCATGTAATGTACATTAACACAACAGTACCTGTCCAATCGTTATGTGTGAAAAGTACTCCTGCAATATGCAACATCATCATCATGATAAAGGCAAATGGGGTAACCATAGAGGGACTGGTAGTGTTTTGTGTACAATGGGGTCATCCTCCTCATGTGTACCTAAACCATGTAGGAGTGATGTGCATACCAGGACAGTGCACCTGAGGGACAGTGGTGAGGAAAACAGTAGTATGTTATGATGCATATTACAAGGGTTTCATGTGTCCAGTGGGCACGTGTGTGTAATGGACAGTTATGTATAAGGCAGATGGTATCCTAGGAGCTGAATGGCCTTATGCGCCCATTGATGAGGGTCAGATGTTGGGGAAGGAGTGTAGGTATGGCCGTGGAGGATAGGTAGGAGCACAGAAATGACAACATACAGGGTTGGTATATGACACATGTGGGGGGGATACACCCTGGATGGGGATGGGTCTTCGGCATTCAAAAGCCCATGGGAACAGTGGGACGTAGGTCTCTAGCCATGGGCAACTGCCACCGCACCTACACAGCTGCAAAGGAGGCAGTGCTGGGGGCTGTCCAGGACAGGCAGCATCACCCTATAAATGTGACACTCTGCCCTTGAACTGGAGTATCTGTCTTCGTAACCCCTTAGAGAGCCACCTACGAAACATGTCCAGGACCGCACGACAGCAGATATGTACCTGTCTAGTCCCTCTCCCAAGGGGGACATGCTCCATCCTCAGTGGTGGAGCCACCAGAAGATGGTGCATAGCCAACAGAGGTGGATGTTAATGGCTGGGCCTCAGATGTGCTAGTGCCTGGTGCCATGGGCAGCTGAAGTGGGACAAGAGGATCTGCCTGGACCTACCAACCCATTCGGCCAATGGTGTTGCATTTTAAACCCACATATGGCTTAGTGATAAACAACAGCATAAAGGATTACCTACGACAGTATGCATAGATATCACCAGCAACCCAACAGATTGTATACATTTGCAGAGGGAGCACAACACATGCATATATACCGCATGGCAACTGTACAATGTGTAGTAGACATGAGACCGCAGCTATAAACAGTTGCCTATCTTTGGCGTGTCACTGGAAATCCCACACAGTGCCAGTCATACCACTGTCTCATGTGACACATGTCCAGTCAGGGATGCAATGGCAGTAACACATCCCTATCATCATGTACTGTCTGCAATCCCCACACCATGCTTCTGCTGTGCAAAGAAGTGTGTTCAGTGTGTTACACAGGAAACAAATGGTTGTACACACTGACCTTTTCACAGATGACCCTACAGATGGGGTTCCCTCATGAACAGAGTACTGTCATGTCTGTATTTTAACATGCTGAATAACCATTACCACACACATTTTAAACAGGCAGTAGTCTCAATGCAGCATAGCTACACTTACATGCTGTAGTTGTGTGGCACATCACCCTCCTGTTGAAAATTATTGAGGTACATCCAGATATCATCTGCGATGCCGTGTCAGAACACCACATCCAGGTACCACTCACAGTGACTGTCATGGCCAGATGATAACATCTTTCCCTAGATAGTGTACTGTATTTATCATGCAGATGGCTATGGGAACACCAGCACAGCTGTACCACATGCAATCAGCTAGAGGAGGACTGCAATATGTGCAGAGGCCATCACCTGACCAGTTCCATCTGTTACAATACACATACTGCTGCTGTGCAGGTGTACACCTTCACATCCACCAGAGAGTGTGTGTGCGGGACAGGCAATGTACACCATGGAAGGGCTTGGAGACTTCACCATAATCTGCCACACACTGAATAGTACAGGGTCAAACCCCTGGCTACTCATTACTATTACATGTGCATGATGTTACTACATGTTCCACAGAGGTGGCATGTTGCAGTGCTGTAAGAACATGTGTGTAGGTGAGTGAGTGCCATCTGTAACAGATATAGTAGACATACATTAGGTGTGGCACACGTCAGTCCACGTGAATGGATGCCATTGTCACCACAACCACACTCTAATGGACACGCATTGACACCTTTGCCAGGGAAGCAAATACACAACGTAACTACTTAGTTTGCCACACCGCAGTAATGCACAGGACCACATGCACCACAGAGGATATCTGGAGGTTCAATGGGCTAGGCCATGTGAAAGTGCTTGACAACTGTTGGCATGCCAACGAGGTTTATACTGGGAGTGACTGTGATTTGGAGCATCACAACCCACATGCAGTCCCAGGGTGCCAGTACTGTCATGCAGGTATGGATTGCTCCATGGGTGTGTAGTGTTTTGTTGTGCAACATGGCTGTACAAGGCTAGGTGAGGGGTAATCCTTTCCATTGCATCACCCAAAAATGGTGTGTAGTGCAAGGGCATAGTATCTGCAATGTCCCACACAGATGGGTACTGCAATATCTGGCCTGACATCCTGGTTACCAATGTGTAGGGCCATAGCTTTGCAATGCACGCCATGTCTGTGTTTGATAGTCCTTCATATATATTCATTGCCTGGGATGTGCATGTCCCACAATACTGTACAGTGACATGTACAGGTGTAGCTGGTTTGGCAGACACATGTAGTGTACACAGCCTGTTATACCCCGATATGCCAAAACTGGCCTGGTGTGGCAAAACCTGCTTACAGTGAGCAGGTCGGCCCTGCACCTGAATGTATAGAATGGACAGGTATTCCATGGTGTTAGTAGCATGGGTCCATACAGGGCACATGTGTACAGCATTGTCTCACCTTATTGGATCACATATGATAGCACCACATATGTTGCAGCCATTTAGTGTGGAACATAGTGAAGGCACAATGTCCACATATATGTGCCAATTGTACCGCTGCACAGGGTGCCATGTCCTCTGCAGGCCACTGCGTTCACACCATGCCTATCTGTCCTCAATGTGCATGTTACTAGCAACATAATAGGATATCCCAGACAAGGTTGTACGTGCATAGCACATGGGTGCGGGACACAAACCAGGTAATCTCCCAATGCCACAGTCTCTCTTCGATCTCCCAATGCCACAGTTTCTCTTTGATCTCCCAATGCCCCAGTCTCTCTTCGATCTCCCAATGTCACAGTCGCTCTTCGATCTCCCAATGTCATAGTCGCTCTTCGATCTCCCAATGCCACAGTCTCTCTTCGATCTCCCAATGACAGTCTCTCTTCGATCTCCCAATGTCACAGTCGCTGTTCGATCTCCAAATGTCACAGTCGCTCTTCAATCTCCCAATGTCACAGTTGCTCTTCGATCTCCAAATGCCACAGTCTCTCTTTGATCTCCCAATGCCACAGTCTTTCTTCGATCTCCAAATTCCACAGTCTCTCTTCGATCTCCCAATGCCACAGTCTCTCTTCGATCTCCCAATGCCACAGTCTCTCTTCGATCTCCAAGTTTATGCTGACTCTGCTTTTCCTTTTCGTCAACCTGCCAATGTTGCAGTCTCTCTTCAGTCTCCAGTTCAGGTCTCTTTAACTCAGGATGGATTTTTAAGTCCTCTGAGGAAAAGGTGAACTGTCCTGTTTCTGAAGACTGCACATCCCGAACACCAGACTGGTTGTCTTTCTAGTCCCCGGTCCTTCCTGCAACTGTGATTAAGACTGAACTAATTTCCTCATTAGTCTGGTTAACATGCACCAGTCCTTTGCCTTCCCACACCTTGGCCAGCTGGTTCTTTGTCAGCTTACTATAATCCTGTGCTGACATCTTTTCCTGCTTTCCCTGTCTAAACTAAAGTAACAAAAACATATAAAACTATTGTGAAAATAAAACTCTGAATGTTTACCTTGCGGCTGTTGAGAGTACACACACCTTCAGAGACAATTGTCCACAGGCTGCTGAAGCTCAATTAATATCCCACCACTTTGTCACCAATATGTGACAGCCTCTTTAATCCAGGCCAGTTATCAAGGAGCCTCAATCCTCACTACTGATACTGGTGAGAGACAGTCACTAAAATGAGGAATGGATTTAAATGGTATTTTTCAGATGTAGCTCTCCGCATCAAGCACAAATTTTTCCAAGAGCACACAAGAAACACACTCCAGATCTGAGGCTGGACTATTTGTCTCACCATATCCCAAACAGGACTCACTTTGGAGCACAGTGTCCCAGTTTCAAGTATCTGACACACCTACACCTGGTTATTTGATTTTTACACACACACACACACAGACACACACACACACACACACACACACACACACACACACACACACACACACACACACACACACACACACACACACACACACACACACACACACACACACACACAAACTCCTGGGAAAGGCTGGCCCAGATTTACTAGCTGTACTCCTTTTGCCCAGACTATAAGGTAACCATGCTGTCATCTGTCAACCACTCTAAGGCTCTTACAAGGGTATCAAGTTATACTGAGTAGAATCAATACTAATGTAAATGGTGGTGTGACCGATGCATCAATAAAATAAGCACAAATACTCTCAAGATGTTAAAAGCATTTTCTAAAAGATCAGCCACAAAGAGAGGTATAAAAATATTTAATAATATATAATAAAACAGAAAACAAGACAATAATAGATATCTAAGTATAATAAACACCCGAATTTTAATCACAGGAGAAATAAAAATAAAACCCTGGAAAGATTCACACATATGCAAAAAAACAATACTTAACTAATCTCACTGCATTTCCTGACTGTCTAAAGAATAACTGCTCCCTAGCTAACTTAACTAATACAGCAAGGCAATCTAGGATGCTGAGATGCTTACTTCCACAAGGCAAGGTGATGAGCTTCTAACAAAACCTTCACTGAACTGAACTAACTGATTTCATCTCAACTAACTGTCTGCAATAACTGACATAGATCTTTATATAAGGTTCCAAAGAAAACAAAACAAAACAAACTGCTGTGTGAGTTCAATCATCTCAGTGCTAGTTATCGAATGACATTATATTTGATTACCTGACTCTGGTACACTACACATTTAGCTTTGGTAAAATCTGTTGCAGTATCTGAAAGCTATAGAACAATTTCAAAAACCTGTACTCTTTCATTCCAGAATTCTTTGTTTAAACATAAAGATTTAGTAAGTTATAATAACACTGTTGATTCATTTTTAACACAACCATCTGTACAAGTCAGTGCTATAGGCAAAAGACACACAATTACCTACAAAACTCCAACTAGCCATACTGGCACGTCACACATGCACTGTGCCACTCTACATAGCACAGATGACAATACCTCACATCATTACACTTATAAAAAATAATTTACAATCGTACTTAGATATATTACCGATACACGTAAATGTGTATGAATTGCAGAAAGAGTAATTCTGTGCACAATGCGGGTGCTGCAAAGAGCACTTCTGGCTAATATTAAAGATTAAAACAATACTAATTTCATGAACTTTAATAATACTATGACTTAGGAATGGGGGTCTATTCCCATCATGGCATTAAAAACCCAAACGACTTGGAGAAGTTAAATAGACCTATGGTTGCTTGGCAACTTATACAGTACAGTTTTTACACATTTAGCATGGCTGTGGTCCATCGATAACTATAACAATTAGGCTGTGGATGACAATCCCTGGGATTCATGAAGCTTGCGCCATGCACCATGCGCCAGAGTAGTGTCAGTGATCTAGCACCAAATATGGCCACCGAGCAATTCAGGTAAGAGCTGTTTCCACATGCACTACCAGCATACACCAGAGCTGCACAGCTCCCAGCGCATGTATGCGAATTACCCCATGCACAGCAGTGTAGCATACAAATGAAGGTATACAGTGATTCATGAAGAGGTGCAGGTGTAGCATAAGCATGTAGAAATGTAAACCAAAAAAAATGGTTTACATTTTGTCAAACATAAAATCGGAGCCATGAAAGTGGACCAAACTTATATATTATAATGCTAATATATGCCAATGGCTAAATATATAGCCAATGGCATAAAACAACATGCACAACATATAAAAAATAACATTTAATTTCATGGCCACATCAACGCAAAGTAAAACCGCAGTGCATTGGTGTGCAAACGGGATCACAAGAAAAATATATTTAGATGTCATAAAACTGTAATGTAACGCAATTCATGATATCCCCATAATAGTCAATGGCACGCATGCTACACCACAACCATGTTGCAAGGGTTGCTAAGGGTCTGTAACAGTGTTCCATGCGGTAACTAGGAATTAACAGTCAATGCCATGCAAATGAGTCAAGTAATACTGAATCGCAAATGCCCTAGCCGGCGTAAGGATATACCACATGGCGTAGAAGTACAACACCGAGGAGTGGCCTGGAGGTAAACATGACATCAAGAGAGAGGGGCGCCACGTAACTGTAAGCACATCGGATCATTGCTAATCTGTGTTGCATGTTGCTAAGCAAAGCCGCAGGATAGGGGTGTGGAAGTAGTCATAACTTTGCTTAGCTGAGAGCACACAAAGTAACCAAAAGTTCATGTAAACGTGGATGAAAACGCACATGAAACCCAGAAAACAGCTGTGCACGGCGTGCACCACAGCTGAAACATGAAGGATATGGGAAGACAATAAGGAAATGCTGCAGCATGGTAATTGGAGTACTAATGAGTAATTAACACATAGAAACTCACAGTGAGCCATAGACAACAGCTAACAAGGCTGCTAGCAGCTACCTGCAGAACAGGAAAGGGGAGATGCCGTACAGCAAAGAAAAGAGAACTGTCACATCAGAACAAAGCAAACCTGCAGTAGATCAGCTACATAACACATTTCCCAACACAATCCTGGGTTGTGGAAGCATAAAACAAGAAAGGTGGCAGCTGGATGCATGCCTGACAATGGGAGGGGAATCGGGTTTGAAATAGAAGTTAAGGGCAATAGATGAATCATGGCAGACAAGTGTAAGTCAACACCAAAGACCCCACAATAGCAGTACCTGCTGTAAAAACAATAATTAAGATACCCTGCAGCAGGAATAGCACAAACACACCCAATTACACCAGCATCATCCATTGCACAATAGTATAGGTTGTGAAAGCCCCACACACACATACACACTTTTGTATTCCCAGATACTCTGCACCATTGGTGTATACAGATGGGGAACTTTTAATATGTATATGTTAGGGGCCACCATAGCTTTGATTCACCAGCATGTGTTGGAGACTGACGGGGGTGTGGAGGATGATGCGGACAACCATCTCAGGTACCGGAGGAGGAGAAGAGTGTTCAGACACAGGGTAACCTACCAGGGGCTACATGATATGGAGATAGTAGAGCGTTAAAGGGTGGACAGGGACATCATACATCAACTTGTTGAGCTGTGCTGGCCATGCCTCAGAACCAAAATTAATAGAGGGGAACCCATCCCAGTGGACACAAAGGCATGTGAAAGCTTGAGAATACTAGCCACAGGTACCTTCCAAAGGCCAACTGTGGATATCATGGGGATCTCTCAGGCATCAGCATCCAGGGTACTCCAACAGTTCCTGGATGCCATGTTACCACATGCCAATGAGCACATATACTTCCCCCGAATGCAGGTGGAGTTGGCCAGCAATATGTGTCTCTTCCTCCATGTGGCAGACTACCGGGAGGTACTGGGTTCAATAGACTACACGCACATACACATCAAGTTACCACCTGGTGAGCAGTGTAGGCGCTACATAAACCGCAAGGGATTCTCCTCCATCAAATGCCAGGTCATTTGCAAGGCCCAGGGCATTATCATGGATGTGTGTGCTGGCAGCCCTGGAAGCTAACATGACTCCCACATCTGGCATGCATCACAGCTGTATCAGGTATTTGCCAGGCGGGACATACCATATGGCCATCTGGTGGGAAATGCTGGCTATGCACTGGAACCGTGGATGATGACTCCCATCAGAAATGCACACACAGCCATGCAAGAATGCACATGCAGAAACCAGAATCATCATAGAGCACATGTTTGGGATGCTGAAATCACAGTTCTGTTGCTTGGACATATCTGGTGGAGCCTTGCAATACTTTCCAGGAATGTGTGACCACATCTTCCTTGTATGTGCCATGCTACACAATATGATCCTGCGGAAATAGCTGCAGCAGGGTCAGAATGGTGAAGGCCCTCACAGCCCACCACCATTGCCAAGGGACCCACAGGCACAGGGGGACTCAGACCACAAACACCCTATGCTAACCCCAGTAGGCAGACAGAGGGGTGTCCAGTATGCCCATGCCTTGGCAAAGAGGGAACGTATAGCAAACACACTGACAGTGTAGGCACTCATAGACTGACACCCTTCTCCACCTGCACACACAGCAAACATGGATGGCACACACACACATGACCACTTGTAAATTGTCATGTATTGGTGGTCTACTGTGGGCATCCTACATAGGTAGCCCTCAACTATTGTACACACAACCGCCATTGGCACAAGGTAAGTCAGTACCTGAACAGTAAATTAAGCTATCAGCATGTGTCCATACTGTATGTACAGGTTCATAGATACATAGGTAGGTACATGCACTCATAAGCATAGGCAAAATGTATCTGCTGTCGCCACCCCATTGATTAACTAACTGTCCCACTGTGGAGCAGAGCCACATGCGGGATCCCTGGGGTGTAGCTACTGTTCACCACCCACTCTGCAAGGATTCCCCGGAGTGTGAGTAAGGGGTTTTGTATAATGTAATCAGGGATGTAGTTCCAAATGATGGGGAGTATTCCTGACAGGAATCTTCACAGATGTGTACATGTTACATAGTATACCTTAAACACAGCTTGCATATATAGGTAGTTCTCCACAGAATAATAAACATGTGGAACATACAACAGCAGAAATGTGCATTAATCACCCTTGCACTACCGGTGCCTGCTCTGAGAGGTAAGATATCACTGCCAGGATTAGAACATGCTACCAGGTACACATTCATCATGATAACATACCACTAAGCTACCTGAGATGTACCAATGGCAGTCGTGTATACTGATAGGATAAAACACAAAAGGTAGGAATGTGTTGAAATAGGACAAACCAGCACGTACCCAATGAAAGGTGTATGTTTTATATATATATATATATATATATATATATATATATATATATATATATATATATATACATCATCATATATAGTGGGATAGAGAGGGAGAGAGAGAGAGAGATATGTTGATATATGGGGATATACATATATATGTAGATATACAGATAGGTTAACAACATCTACATAACCATGGAGGTACATATAAATGGGATACCTGCCACATACCGACTGCTTTACATACTGACAAGCGTAATCCCGAGGCTTAAGGTCCGAAAGAACACAGTACCGAAACACCAGATGCACAAGGTGTAATCTCACAATGTTAATGGCCAGTTAGTCAGTGCTTCTGGTGTTGCGGTTTGGGTAGGTTACTGTGTGTACGTGTGTTTCTTAGGGCTGTAGTGTGTGTAAGTGTGTGTTCGGTGTGTGGTGTGTGTTCTTAGGGGACTGTAATGTGTGGTTGTGAGTTAGCTTTGTGCGTCTGTTTGTGCGACTTAGGAGGTAGAATATTAAAGTAGGGGGTGGTGTGGGGGGTGCAGACACCTACATGGGGGGGTGTAGGGGGGCTTGGCTAACTGCTCATATGTAGTGTAGGATGGTTTGTTTTGATGTGTTGGGTAGCAGTGTGTCTGTGTGTGCGTGTGTGCGTTCCATGTTCGTGTTACTTGCGTGAGTTACTGTCGATGTCGGTAATGTGGGGTATGGTAGCCTGGTCTCGGTACTGTGTGCATCGGAACACTGTGGTTTTGGGATTCTGTAGGTCTCCCGTATACAGCGGTTGGAGTGTTCATATATGTGTATAACATGGACCATAGCAATCACACATTCCATTACTACCAGCCTTTATGAAAAAAGGATATGGAGAGTATATGCCTATACACCATTACAAATATGTGCTATGGACATGGACCAATGATAGTGTTACCACCTGTCCCACTTTGCAAGGGACACTCCCTCTTTGGACAGTTGTGTCCTGACCAAATATATTAAACGTGGCAAATGTCCTGGGATTGTAAGACATAATTATGTCCCATATGTACTGTAATAGTTGCATACAATAGTTATTTCTGTATCTAAAATACCTACATGTTACAGGAAACAGGATAAGCAATTAAACAGCTACAAGAATAAGCTTATATTTAGGCAAGAAAGGAAAGTTCTATCCCTTGTACTGACTGTGGGTTTGTGTCAGCCTGTAAAATCAGATGTGTGTCCCGAAAAGGTCCCACTATGGCCATATGAAAAAGTGGCAACCCTAGCCAAAGAGGGTCAGTCACCAACATAACTACAATGACTACAAATACCTATGACAGAAATACACAGCTATCATGTAGCAACATGTTATTACATTTAGATATATTACTGAAGGAATTCAAGGACGAACATCACCTGCATGCTATACAGGAGCCACATAACAGTGCCTTAATGAATCAGCCTGAAATTACCATTGTATTAGTCCACAAAAGGATAGGTGTTCAAATAGGGAAGGAACCCTCACGCACATAGCGATTATGTATAAAAGCAGTTCCTACACACCTGCATCTGCTAAGCACACCCACCAACATCACCCCCACACCCAAACATATTACAATACAAACTGGAATAATATCACAAATCATTCATTCACTGTACGACATCTGCAGAAGTCTTAACATACCTTGTCAGAGACACACTAACATGGCCCTATGTGACATAGCTGCTGTTATACAATGAAACAGGACCTGATGTAACAGGGTTTGTTTGCACTAATCCCGTTTCAGAGGGTTGTATGTACACCGGGATGTGTTAGCAATTAGTGAGTAACAGCACAGTATGCTACGATTGTACACCAAATCAAGGATGTCTGGTGAGCACACTATACACCACATAACAGTTCATACATAGCCATACAACCTTGAGCTGCCTAAACATCCTTGCCAGACTTAAACATCTGCAGAAGTATCAGGTACAAACAAACCCTGCATAAGTAGCACTGTTCCAAAATTTAACAGCTGTACTCACATGTAGAACTAAATCGTCTAGCCATTACACACAGTCCATGGGAGTCATGAAGCTAATATATCTCTGTGTGTCTCTATATAGCTGTTGAAATATATCACAAAAACACATCTAGGCCATCTCCATTGAGAGTAAGGCAAACGGACAACACCCAAAAGGAGTACTCAGTTATACACCACTGTTGCCATGGTATCGGCTAATAGAGTAGCTGCACAGCTGATGTGCATCTAATTAACTACTTTGGAACAGCAATTGGTGGACAGGATACCACATGTTACCGATATGTAACTAGAAAAGGATGTGTTATCACACATTCAAACCATCCGTATATACAAGTGGAACGTTACAAAGACCATTGAAACACAAACTGAAAAGGATTGAAACAACAGTTAACGACACCTCGGGTTACTAATAAGGTATGCAGAACAGTCAGTATGTCTGTGTATGCATTACCTTTCTGTAGTATTTAAAGTGCACGCAATCCATATAGTGGAAACAGTTATCTTGCAGTGATGTATTGTTGAGCATAGTAACGCTTGTAGCATTTGTGTGTACTGCTGTAGGTCACAAAGCAAACACCGCATACACCACAAGGGATGCTATATAAGGGCTTTGAACAAAAATACTTCTCACCAGCCGATGTCAGTGGCAGGGCTGGTCCAACATATATGTTGATATATAGTAACTGTAGCCATATGTATGGGTGTATTACAGAGAATAACGTGGAAGGTTGGGCCACTGTGCAATTATGATTTGCATTGTGTGATATTGTGCCAATAACTGTGTAATGTACAGTATTGTAGGCAGATATGTATTACAAGCTACATAGCATTACTGTAGTGTTATGCAAACATTAGTTATGTCAATTGGCATTTACAATACACAATAACAGGATACATATGTCTTTTAGTGAGCCGACAGTTTATCAGCATGTTAGCAAAATAAAATGGAAGAGTTATTTAACTATCCATGCACATAAGACATGTAATATGTGCAAAGGTAGGTACTAGGTTGTCTTACCAAGGGTATCTGTAAGCCAAGCTAGCGTGTGTTGGCTTTCGCCACCCCCATAGGTTGGTTCCCTGTGCCTCTGACGGCAGAGCCAATAGTTCCCTGTGCCTCTGTCCAGCAGAGCCACTGCAGTGATCCCCGGGGTACATGTCTGTCTCCCATCCACATGTCAAGGTTTCCCTTTGAAGAGTACTAGTGAGGGGCCCTGCCTGATGTACATTGGAATCAAGTTAAAAAGTATGGGGAGTGTCTGGGTCAGAAATCTATCCGTCCAGCACGTCCTACTCAATGCTGTGGTTAGGTGTATATCCCTAGAGCATGTGGCTCTCAGCGGCTTTTGTTTAGGTGGAGCATATCCAGCAATACAGGGTTGGACATGGGCCTTGTATGTCAAGCAGAGATCACCTGTGAGTATGTGGTATGCAACTGAGTACAGCTGGAGTTTCTTAGGTTGGGCTGCATAGGTCATCTGTTTGAGGTCAGTGATCCTCTTGGTGCCGTACTGGTGTGGTTTTCCAAGCTGTTGCAGTTGTCTTGTAAGGTATATACCAAATGGGGTGTTGTATCCTTTATTGGGTCTAATATGTCATGTGCAGAGTCACAATGGCCCCTCTGATCTGGATGTGAACCCATTAGAGATTGGGGGGCCATGTAAAAGGATATTCTAACCACCTTTGTCATTATGGGTATCGAAGGAGAGATTGCTATCTACTGGGGTTCCCGGATCCCTTATTACCGTTTTCTGTATGTAGGGGACTAGCACCTATGTGGTAGTCCATGGATAATTAGTTATATCCAAAGGGGATGACTATGCACTTTTAAGCATTCAGCTTGATGCCATGATATTAACACCAGATATCCGTCTTAGTGCAACCCTTCCAGAGGGTATCTGTAACTGCTGGAGAAACAATTATGTCCCCTAGTTTGCAGTTATCTGCAAACCTTTTCAGCCAAAGCCCTCCTGTGCTAGTCTGTACACCAGAGAAGTATATACCGAATATGAAGGATCCTAGGACTGAGCCCTGGGGGACGCCACTTGTAACTGTTATACAGTCAGACCTAGATTATGCAACTCCCACTGTGTGGGTTCTGTCCATGAGTCACTTTGCAAACCAACACATGATGTAGGGGTTAATGTTTAGGCGGATGGGTATGTTGATAATACCAGAAGGAGGAATGGTATTGAAAACATATGAGAGATCTAGGTAGGTTGTGTGGACTTCCTTACCCTCATCTAATGCCTTGGTAACTGTCTCTAAGATGTCCACCAGGTTTAGAAGGCATGGTTCACCCTTAACAATGTCAAACAGGGAGGGGTCAAAGGCTTGGATGTACCCAATGTCTCTGTGACAGTGATCCATGATGTGCACCATAGCCTTGCAGACCAGGCTAGTCAGGCCTATAGGGTAATAAATCCCGTAGTCTGTTGTGGCACCACCTTTGTGGAGTGGGATAACTGTTGCTGTGTGCCATTCAGGGGGCACTATGCCCGATGTGAGGCTGTTATTGAACATGGTACGTAGGTGGGGAGACAGTACGATCTGAAGTTCACGCAAAACGCAGCCTGAGATGTTGTCTGGGCCCATGGATGCTGTGATACTGCCTTTAGAGTGTGCAGCTTTGACAGGGATCTGCCAGGATGTTGCCATTATCAATTGTTTCTATAATGTTTGTGCCTTTGTGCTGTAACTCAGAGCAGATCTAGTTGTTGACATCGAGATATGTGACATAGCTATAGAATGCTTTGTGATTGTTGTTGGTATTAGTTGCATTTTAGTTTTTGTAGCTATCTTTGGTGGATCTTATAAGGGATCTCACCTTCTTACTGAGGCTGGCCAGGGAGCTCCATCATGCATGGTATTGTACTCTCATTTGCAGCAGTGTCTTCCTCCTGTAGTACAATATGTTTATGGCAGGGGACCACCAGATTGGTTTAGTTAATTAGGAGTATAGCGTCCTGGTTCTGTTTGGGGTAGCACAAGTCATGCACTCGTGTAAGTGCTTATAGAGTGCATTTGTGTAGGATTCAGCAGTTGTAATGGTACTGTCCATCTGCATGGGTGTCATGATGTTCACCACATCTGTCTTAAGAAGAATATAGTTGGCCTTGTTGACATATTATACTGTAGTTCCCTTAATAGGGGGTTGGTGCGGGATGTGGATATGAGCTGTGTTCAGCACATGTTCTGATCAGACCAATGAGGAGTTGGCTTCACGTGTGGAGTACCAGTCACTCATGTTGGTAATGCCTAGGTCTAGGATATTTTTGCCCCTGATGGGTGTGTGGATATGTTGAGTCAGGGTACTGGTGTTTATGAATTCCAGAAACCATTGAGCTAATGTGTTAGTACAAGAGTAGTTTTCCCAATTAATGGTGGGGTAGATTCAGTGAGACTTATGTGATGAGTGTGGTGCTGTGCGAATGTGTACCCTCTCCACATGACAGTCAGGGTCAGGCTTGGTTGGAGAGACCTTTACCTCCAGTTTGGCTAGATGAGTGCATCTCTCACAGGTTGTAGTGTTGGGTGGTAGGCAGAGAGGCTTGTCTGTGTACATGAGGCAATGTGTACATTGCCTCAAGATGTCCAGATTCATCAGATAAACAGGTGAGAACACTGGCAATTGACTCTTGGACATGCCTGAATACAGAACTACATTCACCTAGATAAGTGAGGAAAGTGAGTACAAGAGCTAAATTACTATAAGCAAGTAAGAAAAGTATGTACAAAACCTGTTCACCCTTGCCTGTAGGTAATGAGGAAGATTGAGTGCTATAGTAATTATTAGCTTATGTAGTGCTTACAGGTCCTGAACAAGTGCTTAGCATGAATAAGCAATCCAGATAGGGTCTTGGATAACATAAACATACGGCCTCTCCCCCCAACAGGTACACAAGCATATATCCATGTACACCACAGGGCTCCTGTACCCACAACTATGCAGGTACAAGCTGCACTTAGTCTGCATGGGACTTGTCCACATCACAGATCGTATCATACACATATGGCAAAACTAGATGCTCTCCACGTACACATCATGTAAAACATAGCTCCATGTCAGGTTGTGTACACACTGAATGGTGCACAGCAACAGGTATCATAACCCACAAAGGGGGAGACACCACTGATAATGGGAAGTACTGCACTACTACCCTGCTGAGTCTGGTCTGGAAGGCCATGAACCTTGAACAATTAAGTGATGTCAGCATTACAGATGCAGATGGCAGTATGGTTGATGTCACACTGCATATCATAACCTTGCCATGTCATAGGATATCATCACCCATACTGTGAACCACCTATACTCGGTATACTAGATGTACATTCCTATGTCACAGGAGTGTTTTGCAGCAGGACTGCTGGCAGAACCAACACTACAAAAGGTGTCTGAATAATACATGATCATCACACCAGTGGCAGCTACAGTATGTCAGGGTTAATGAATTTTATTCCCCCTCATTGTAGTCCATACCTCACAGGCAAACAGAAGACATCTGCCTATTGAAGTATGCAAATGACTATGACCTAGGAGCAATAGCTGACTCAGGAGTGTTGTGGACAACATACAGAAGGGGCTTTCTGGGTGAGGTGTGTGTGACATATGGCCACAATCTGACAGCTACATATTGCATTGTCACCCCTATGTTAATAACCCTGTACCTATGAACTACCACCTAGGCAGTTGTCAACATAATGGGCACTTGTGTGTGAGGGATGCAGCTGAGCATTTGTCTTTCCTGTGATAGCTACATCACCACACCTGTCAGATAGTCATATATGGCAACCCTAATAATGATAGGGTGCCATTCATGAATATAGAGATCATTGTCCAGCCATACACAGCACTCAAGTGACCCATATCAGATCACATATTTCCTTTAAGGGGTATTGGCCATGTGCAGATGGCCTACACCAGTCTTCCCATTCCCCATCTCCACTATGTAGCATGATGCATACCCTGAATAAATCCATGTGCAACCCAGTGATGTTGGACATGCTGCACATACTCATCCTGATCTCAAACACATACTTAATGGACATCCACCTACCACATGCTGGACAAATCCTTGTCCCATGTACTTGATATAGTCCTGCCATACTATGCATTCCTGTCCATCAAAGCTGCACATTGCTCCCCTCTCAGACATGGTGTGATGACCACATGGTAACACATGGTATATGTATCATTAACTCTGTGGATCAGTAATGTGGCACTGCTCCACCTGGCCCCACAGTCACACCTGTTGGCTACTGCCAGGTAACCTTTCATCCTAGATTCATACATGACCCATGGCAAATAGCCCACTAGTTGACTTTGACTGTACATGCTATAGTTGATATCCATCCCTGTAAATACCATCTGGCTAGCCAGTGTCCCATGTGTATCACATGTGCAACACAGGTGATACATGGCAGGATGTTGAATTGCTGTACAGTGCCGTGTAGAAGTATATGGCAGAACACATACATGTAAAACCTTATATGAGCATGTCTGCAGGGTCACAGGTCATGTCTGTTAAGGTTGTGTAACTCCTTATATGTGACATATACACTGGATCAAGGTCAACTGCATTAATGTGGACACATTCAGCCATGTGCTGATAGGTAGGGACACCAGTACAGGCAAGCAGACATGCCCACATCAAGACAACAACCACATGGAGTATGAGCAATGTAATCATGTGACACACACACACACTCACACACACACACACACACACACACACACACACACACACACACACACACACACACACACACACGCACGCACACACGCACACACACACACACACAAATATATGGTGATAATATCCACTCAACATTGAGTGTCACATGTGTGTGACACAAACATGTCAGTGTCATGTAGATTTGCAAATACAACTATTTAAACTTAATTAATGTGATACACATGTATGTTCAACTCTAGCTCTGTATGTCTCTGGGAGTTACTGTGACCTGTCTCCATCATTATGTCTTCCAGATATGCTGCATGCAAGGCTACCCCCTTTTACCTGCTTGGAGGATGAGGCCCTCATCCCATACCTACTCGGCAATCATGATATCCTGTTCAGCCATGTGCCACAGGATGCACAGGAGTGGGATGCCCTGTGGATGGAGCTTCGTAGGAGGGTTAATGATGTGGGTGGCCACAACTGCACATACCAGCAGGTGCACAGACACTGTATAGACCTCATCAGATGGGTGAAACAGCGTGCAAATGCAATCACCAGGGAACAAGGTGCAACATGTGGTGGACCACCAACCCAGCCCCCACTCACATGTACTGAGGAGCTAGTGGCCAACCTGAGGACACCTGCAGAACCACATCCACAAGCCTTAGCCAATATTGTGGAGGTGAGTGTCTCTCAACCACTGAGCCTGGAGTTGCCTGGTACGTCAGTACTGCACCTATAACAAATATATTCCATATAGTTGCATGTGTCACTGTACAATATATAATGTAACATCATATGCAAGGCATGTATACACACATGCCACATACTATAGTATGCTACTCTGTGTATGCACACATGTGCATACACCATAGTATAGTCTATTGTACTGGTGTATGTGTTATGCACATTGCACCCTGTAGCCTTTATACAGAGGTAGATTATGCTCATACTGCTGTGTTACTCCTATTTAGGTACCTCTGGCATTCCACTGCAACAGCAGCCTGTAGCAGGTGAGAGTGTTATTATTTATCAGGAACCATAATGCACAAATCTATCTGTCATGTGGCCATTTACAACATGTACACATAATGTATGGTCCTGTCACAATATACAGTTCGGACCTGCAATGCATCACAATGACTACCCATGTGCAACACTTGAAAACTATGTGAATCATCTCACCGACATGAATACTCACAAACTGTCATTGCCAGGTGTGTTGACAGCTGTGCATACAATGGTGAAGGTGCTGTTCACTTTAGGGACATACTACAGATCTGATCTACACATGTAGTGAATACAAACAGTACTACACAGTGAGCTAGAGTATGGCCAGCACACAGGTTTCACCGATGTGGATCATAGCCCTGCTATGAATGTCACACAATGTGATGTGCAGTCTTGACATGTCCATGACATCTATTTGCCTGGCTGCTACACTATCTACCTAACCTGAAAACATATCCCACATACCAGCCTTTATCTGCATAACCCTGTTGTCAGTGGAGCATATATGTCATATGGGACAACACAGATATGTGAAATATATGCCCATCACAATCATTTGGACAACACATATACACACATGGCCGTGGAGGATGGCCAGAGACAAGGAGCAGCACACACAGTAGATGTATTGTGCTTGTGTGTACACCCTGTCATACAATGGCTACACATGGTTCAACCATGGCCTTTGTATAATAGACATATTGTAGATGTGGAACACTAAACATCCAACAGGCCTGTGCACATCTTGTGTAGGCGTAACATCAATCCACCACATAAGATGTGTTGAACATCATGAGGTTATTGCAACAAGACAGCAGTCACCTGCACAGTATCCACATCAAGCCACAGATACAGTACATTCTCATTGCTGGTGTTGGACATAAATGTCATACTAGCTCCTTGTGTGTGCGTGTGTGTGTGTGTGTGTGTGTGTGTGTGTGTGTGTGTGTGTGGTACACAGATGTCATGTGGGACATGGTGTACCGACGTGTTTGCCATGTCTGACCATAGTTGCCAGACTGCATCAAAATGGTGTGCAGGGGTGTCATCCGTATATCCATTAGTGACCTGTGTCACAACTTACACATTATGGTTTAGTGTGTATACACCTCAGTGACGTGGGTCACATTCCACAGTATATATGCATTGTATCTGAACACAGTCATGGCTATGAACCCTGTCTGTAACTGACACTGTATAGCACTACATACGCCTCATGATTCCCTGCAATGGCCATGCACATCAGCTAAATGCGCAGTATATCTGTAGGGCGGACAGACAACACTGAATTGGTACACCATTGCCCCACTGTATATTTGACAGGACACCATTGCATTAAACATGTATGCATGTCATTGCACATGTCAGCAGATCACATGTCATACTACGTGTGATTATCAAGGTCATATGCCACACATAAAGCAGGTGTACTGTTAACCTATGCTGGTCCACATGGTGTAACACAGGGTTGTATGCTAACTACTACTATGATTGTCTAATTTGCATACCATCTGGTATTACACATGCATGCTGTTGTGTGTAACCCAGGGATGTATGATAACTACCACTATTATTGTCTGTGCTGCATGCCGTCTGCCGTATCACATGCATGTTGCATGCCTTCTGTCATATCACATGCATGTGTGTCTGTGTGTGTGTGTGTCTATTGTATAGATTGTAATGTACAGTTCTTGTCTGCCCTCACAGGTGATGTAGGTGCATTGCTCCCCTGTGGTAGATCTGATGTTAGTGTCTCCAAAGACTCTTGCAGTGATGATGAACATATGATTGAGACACAGTCAGAGTTGTCAGGGGCTGAAACTGTGCCATTGGTTGCTATTCCATCTATATCCTCCTCATCCCCGCACACAGATCCCAGACCTGCACATACCCCATCACAAGTGGCCATAGAGGAAGGACAGTTGGCCCATGGTAGCTTGGAACAGGAAAGTGTCGGGTCTAGGGAAGGTGTGCCTGGAGACCATGGTGTCAGCCAAATGACTGGTAGTGCCCCAAACAGGCACATGGCCAGTGCTGCTTGTAGGAGGACCTCTGGCCACCATGCTCCTGCAAGACAGAGCGCAGCAGCTGGTGTCATCAGATGCATGTTTCAGGCTGTAATGGAGGCACAGACATGTGCTGAACTGTGCAACAGAGAGGATCAGAGGCTACAGAGGGCTGCTGTCCTTTCTTTAAACAACAACATCCAGGCAATGGTAAATGCTCAACAGCAGATTGCTGATGCTTTCGATAGACAGTTGGGTGACACATGGTAGGAGTCCTTGACCGTGGCATGACAATCCGCGAGGGTGAGCTGTCTTTGTTGGAAACTCTGGTAGGAGTGAGGCATCGGGCACATGGATGTAAGCTTGCTACATCACCCGTGTCAGGTCTACGTGTACGAGTTACCTCACATGCCTGCTCCCATAGTGGCAGTAGCAGCAGCAGTGCATCTGGTGCTGTGCTGTCCACACCATGACACAGCAGGCCACGTGCACGTGGCCTGGGATGGTTGCAACAGGGACACGGTTCCAGTGGACAAGTGACATCAGACAATATCCAATCTGCACCTCTGTCTGGTAGTGCACAGGTCACATGTCCATGGCCGGGCACCTTGAACTGTAAAACCTCACCTGTACAGTCTGCAGCTGTCAATAATACCCCTGTATAGGCCAGATACATTTGAGAACTGTGTGCATACATACACGCACACACTGGAAACATATGTAGGGCATAGCAACACGCACATGCATAATATCCACACACGCCTAATTAGATCAAAGGCCCAAACCCACACAAATTATGTCATCCAATGGTGCAGCTAGGCCTCTGGCAAACATTAACACCCTGTGCATATGATGATGCCTATGCTGCATCCCTGACATCCACACCATCGGTGCAGGAACATGCTGATATGGTCTGATACACAGGGTGAACAGACTAGAATGATACATGTAGTTTACAAATGTTGAAGAGTGTTGACAGGCAGCAGATATACCATGTAGTACAGTTGTACAATACTGTTGACAGTATATGTCTTGTGTAAACACAGTGCAGCCTAGATCTCCGGAAAACATTAACACCCTGTGCATATGATGATGCCTGTGCTGCATCCCTCCCATCCACACCAGCGGTGCAGGGACATGCTCATATGGTCTGATGCACAGGGTGAAAAGACTAGGATGATACGCGTAGTTTACAAATGTTGAGGACTGTTGATAGGCAGCAATTATACCATGTAGTACAGGTGTAAAATACGTTTAACAGTATGTGTCTTGTGTAAACAGAGTGCAGCATAGGCCTCTGGCAAACATTAACACCCTGTGCATATGATGATGCCTGTGCCGCATCCCTCACATCCACACCATCGGTGCAGGGACATGCTCATATGGTCTGATGCACAGGGTGAAGAAACTAGGATGATACGTATAGTTTACAAATGTTGAAGACTGTTGACAGATAGCAGATATATCATGTAGTACAGGTGTACAATACTGTTAACAGTATGTGTCTTGTGTAAAAACAGTGCAGCCTAGACCTCCGGCAAACATTAACACCCTGTGCATATGATGATGCCTATGCTGCATCCCTGACATCTACACCATCGGGCAGGGACATGCTCATGTGGTCTGATGCACAGAGAGAACAGACTAGGATGATACGTCTAGTTTACAAATGTTGAGGACTGTTGACAGGCAGTAGATATACCATGTAGTACAGGTGTACAGTACTGTAAAAAGGATGTGAATTGTGTAACAACAGTAACTGCATGTTGGTCATGATGTTCTGCTGTCCTTCTTCACATCTAATTGCACATGCCAATGGATGTCAGTGTTTGCAGTTAGTGTCCCATATGTCAATGTGGACTAATCACAGGTATGTATGAATATACCAGCATGCACTGTGTAGCTGCCACATACCAGTGAGAATTTCCCATGTTACAAACACGTCTACTGTTCCAAGAGCATGATAGCTGTGTATTAAGCCACTGTGGCCACAGATGTGACATCCATAAAGGGTGACATCACAGGTACAGTTACATGGAGTGGTGAGGTAAGAGAGTGGTCTAGCTGATTACAAGGGTAGAGGCCAGTGGGAAGTGTGATGCCTCATTGGGAATCAGTAATACACATTCCCATGACAAGATGCCAACACACATCTGCACCCACACACTCAGGTATTGACACACATATATTTAGTGACACAGTAACTCACCCACACACTCACGGCTTCACTGACACAGTAACACACACTCGCACACAGTTGCTACTGGTGGGATGAGGACCCCCTGCCTATGTGCAAATCATCATTACAGTACTGTGCACCTACATGGCATGCCACAGAGAATACACATGTACAAGTAGTCAGTATGGCCTAAGATCAGGGACATCAACATGGATAGTAGAATGCATCACCTGGATGGTGGAAGGGGACTTATAAGTTTAGTATGGTAACATACATCCTCACCCCTGGGACTAGTCAGCCCTACATACACACACTGTGGCATTCAGTAATTAATACACATATATCATGCACATACAGATACCTCACATGTGTAAGATACACGCCCCTGCCGATGTCCTGATTTCTACATTGCAATCTGTACAGATGTGTACACTAGTGTACAGGAGATTGAGTAACAATTGAGATGTATTCCCCACAATACGTGACATATATAGACACACACACAACCACACATGCCATTACTGTGAATCTCAGACCTGCCTAACTCATGTTATGTATGTCAAACGTACAGCAGTATTGTATGCGTTACAAACTGGACTGATGCTTCTTGTGGCAATAGTGCTGATATATGCACTAGGGACATGATATCTATTAACAGCTGTCAAGTGATTTACCTTCGCTGTCACCCTGACCGCTGTCTAATTTGTGCTTCCTGTGGGAACAGTGCTGATATATGCACTAGGGACATGATATCTATTAACAGGTGTCAAGTGATTTACCTTTGTTGTCACCCTGACCGCTGTCTAGGTTGTGTGTTATGTCCTTCAGTTAATGAAACCATTGCTTACCAGTTACACAGGGTATTGTAGGACTGCTTGTGACACACCTGTGAGCTGTCCACAGCAAACATCCATCTGCAAAGATACCCCTCCACTTAGTAATTTCCACACATCTGTCCATACCTGTGGTACATCTTTCTGTACATTCAGCATATCACCATATACAGTTGGCAATGTTGAGGCTGCATTGCAACTGCATGATGTACTAGGATACACGCGACCTGCATACATCAGCAACTGCACAGGCATGTTATCTGAATGCACAACACTACATGTACAGGTGTGTAGGTCCTACAATCCTGACATTTGGTCATGTTTGTAGGTATTGCAATTGGTGAATATGTGTAATGACATACATGACACATGGACTGTTGTATGATATGAGGGGTGACCAGTACAGAGGGGATGTTACCTTTATCAACATTGATATCACACCTTATGTACTGTTGGCATTCAGCAGCCA
Source organism: Protopterus annectens (assembly GCF_019279795.1). NCBI lineage: Eukaryota > Metazoa > Chordata > Ceratodontiformes > Protopteridae > Protopterus > Protopterus annectens. The sequence goes on from NC_056731.1 coordinate 1,079,511,030, forward strand.
TGGACCTACATTCCATGTGCATGTGTGTAATGGCTGTAGCCACCTGTTTGCCCAACGAACTACAACAGCTATGCTATTTACAGGTATGTTGTGTGTGCGGCATGTACATACCCAGGGCAGGTACATGTATGTCATATCCATACATGAGGGTGTGTATTGGTGTACAGCAACAGTCATCTGCTAATGGTGGAAAGTACCAAGAGCACCTGGTATGTATACAGCTGACCTGGTTACAGACAGTGGTATCACTGCATTGCATAACACATGATGCAACCATGTCAGTACATGTGTACTCTCTACAGTTGATGTAGAGCTTAGTACAGTACACAGATCAAGGGTCACATGGTGGTGTACTCTTCTATGTCGTACAACATGTATGGTTGCATGTTGGTGGTCCAAGGGCATGGTGGTGTCTGAAGTTTCCATCCTAGAATGTAGCATGTGACACTGTGTCCTGCACATGGCTCATCTGTGATGTATTTCATGGGGGAACCAGTCAGTATATGTGAGTGGCCTTTATGTATGTGGGTACACCACCTGGAGAAGTCCGTACCTGTGTTATGGCCCACATGTCTGGTTTTGAGGTATATGGTGGTAGTGCTATTGTGCACTACAGAGCCATCAGCCAGGTGTTCCTCACTGCACCAGATGTCAGTACACCCCATTGTTGGATCTGCAGTGACCAGCTGTGAATATGGATGCTACACATCTAGCACTGGTTAGCATAAAAAAATGCAGTTGTCCTGTAGGTGTATGGGAGTTAACCTGTGTTTAGGACATTTGCCTTGTAATGGCACTGTGTGGGTGGATGCGACTTGGGTAATATCCATACTCCCTTGTATCATGGATGCATATGATATGTGACAAAGGCCTACCTACTGTCAGCCATGTCATCCCAGAATGACAGCTGTGTAAAAGACCAGTGTCAAATATATGTAGAGCAGCTTTCCTGCTAACAATGACAACTACTAACACCAGAGCCCATTACAATGTTTTCTTTATGTCTACCTGTAATAGCATGGCCGCTGTGGCCCTCCGTGTTTAACATCAGAGTGCATCCTAGTCAGCCCTGTGCTACTAGGAGTATGAGCATGCCCAGTATATCCTTGTATAGACGGACACATAGTGTATTACAAACAGCCCTGTGCTACTGTGTGAGCATACCCAGTAACACCTTTTGTCGGTTATGTGCCTCAGTGATGGGCATGGCCATTGTTAGCCTGTATAGTGGTAGTAGTCGTCCATTCCACAGATGGGCATACTCCAGGTCAGGATGGATTCCTACTTTAAACACACAGGTTCACATGTATGTACATCTTAACTGACAGCATCCCTGTTGATGTCCACATTTCCAGACAGTCATAATGACAGCCTTGACATGTGTAGTTTGTGTGGCGTGATTCATAAGTATGTAGTATTGTAATAGTAATCTGTAAATAGGCAGGTGGTCCGTACCCGCCACTGGCGTGTGTGTGTGTGTGTGTGTGTGTGTGTGTGTGTGTGTGTGTGTGTGTGTGTGTGTGTGTGTGTGTGTGTGTGTGCCTGTGTATGTCTGTCCCTGTATGCCAGTGGACACTAAATTGCTTTTAGACTGCCCACACTCCATACATTTCTTTTACCCACTGTTAGCAAGGCCGATGATGTCACCCATCTACAAATACACCTTTGGGAGTGCTGTGTCCCAGTAATCTCCATAGTGCATTCTGTAACTCTGTAATGCTGTAGTGTAATAAAGTAGTTAGGTCGGTGTTCTAGTCTTACACTTCCCATGGTGTGTGTGTGTGTGTGTGTGTGTGTGTGTGTGTGTGTGTGTGTGTGTGTGTGTGTGTGTGTGTGTGTGTGTGTCCGTTTGCCTGAGGACTGAGTAAAGCTTTTATACTGCTCATACTCCATACATTTCTTATACCCACCGTTAGCAAGGCCGATGATGTCACCCATCTACAAATACACCTCTGGGAGTGCTGTGTTAGGTTGGTGTTCTAGTCCCACACTTGCGTGGGTGTGTGTGTGTATGTATCCCCGTTTGCCTGAGGACTGAGTAATGCTTTTATACTGCTCATACTCCATACATTTCTTATACCCACCGTTAGCAAGACTGATGATGTCACCAATCTACAAATACATCTCTGGGAGTGCTGTGTCCCAGTAATCTCAGTAGCATGTTCTGTAACTTCGTAATGCTGTAGTGTAGTAAAGTAGTTATTTTGGTGTTCTAATCCCAGACATGCATGCCAACTGTGTGTTTGTGTGTGTGTGTGTGTGTGTGTTTGTGTGTGTGTGTGTGTGTGTGTGTGTGTGTGTGTGTGTGTGTGTGTGTGTGTGTGTGTGTGTGTCTGACTGCATAAAACAAGAGCAGTGCTTTGTAGTATTCGCTGTAGCATGTGCCCTAAACGCGTGTTGCTGCAGTGTGATATGGGAGGGGTTGTATACAGGACATAGCAAGAGTGGGTTTGTCTGTCAGAGCCTATGTAGGGGTGGCTGTGATTGTCTTACCATTGAACATGTTTGGGAGCAGGTTTTGCAGTTTTCCTATATAGTATCCGTCTTATGACACATTGGCCACCTCATGAGGAGAACAGCTGTCTGTCAGCCATGGCACTGTGTTGGCAAGCCATACCCATACATCTGGCAAAAGAGCTGGTGAACTAAGTATGCTGCCCTACTAGTACCCGGTATATTTCCGGCACCCATGTGCCATGCACATACAATCTTACCTAGGATATCCCACTATGTTGCTAGTAACATGCACATTGAGGACAGATAGTAGGCATGGGGTGATTGCAGTGGCCTGTAGAGGACATGGCACCATGTACAGTGGTACAATAGGCACATATATGTGGACATTGTGCCTCCACTATGTTCCACACTGAATGGCTGCAACATATGTGGTGCCATCATAGGTGATCCAATAAGGCCGCAAAATACTGTATACATGTGCCCTGTATGGACCCATGTCACTGACACCATGGAATACCCGTCCATTCTATCCATGCAGTTGCAGGGCCGACCTGCTCACTATAAGCAGGTTTTGCCACACCAGGCCAGTATTGGCATATCAGGGTATAACAGGCTGTGTACACTACATGTGTCTGCCAAACCAGGTACACTTGTACATGTCACTGTACAGTACTGTGGGACATGCACATCCCAGGCAATGTCCATGTGAAGGACTATCAAACACAGACATGGCATACAATGCAAAGCTATGGCCCTACACACTGGTAACCAGGATGTCAGGCAAGATAATGCAATACCCATCTGTGCAGGACATTGCAGACACTACACCCCTGCACTGCACACCTATGTCGGGTGAAGCAATGGCAAGGATTACCCCTCACCCAGCCTTGTACAGCCATCTTGCACAGCCAAACACTATACACCCATGGAGCAATGCATACCTGCATGACAGTACTGGCACCCTGTGTCTGCATGTGGGTTGTGATGCTCCCAACCACAATCACTCCCAGTATAAACCTCATTGGCATACCAACAGTTGTCAAGCAGTTTCACATGCCCTAGCCCATAGAACCTCCAGATATCCCCTGTGGTGTATGTGGTCCTGTGCATTACTGCGGTGTGGCAAACTAAGTAGTTACATTGTGTATTTGTCACACTAGCAAAGGTGTCAATGCATGTCCATTAGAATGTGGTTGTGGTGACAATGGCATCCGTTCACGTGGACTGACATGTGCCACACCTAATGTATGACTACTATATCTGTTGCAGATGGCACTCACTCACCTACACACATGTTCTTACAGCACAGCAACATGTCGCCTCTGTGGCACATGTAGTAACATCATGCATATGTAATAGTAATGAGTAGTCAGGGGTTTGCCCCTGTACTATTCAGCATGTGGCAGATGATGCTTATGGTTAAGTCTCCAAGCCCTTCCCTGGTGCACATTGTCTGTCCCGCACACACACTCTTTGGTGGATGTGAAGGAGACCACCTGCACAGCAGCAGTTTGTGTATTGTAACAGATGGAAATGGTCAGGTGATGGCCTCTGCACCTATTGCAGGCTTCTCTAGCTGGTTGCATGTGGAACAGCTGTGATGGTGTTCCCATAGCCATCCGCATGATAAACACAGTACACTATTTAGGGAAACATGTTATTATCTGGCCATGATAGTCGCTTTGAGTGGTACCTGGATGTGATGTTCTGACATGGCATTGCAGATGATATCTGGATGTACCTCAATCATTTTCCACAGTGGGAAATAGCCTAATGACAGGAGAGTGATGTGCCACACAACTACAGCATGTAAGTGTAGCTATGCTGCATTGAGACTAGTGCCTGTTTAACATGTGTGTGGTAATGACTATTCTGCATGTTATAATACAGAAATGACAGTACTCTGTTCATGAGGGAACCCCATCTGTAGGGGCATCTGTGAACTGGTCAGTGTGTGCAACCATTTGTTTCATGTGTTACACACTGAACACACTTCTGTGCACAGCAGAAGCATGTTGTGAGGATTGCAGACAGTACATGATGATATGTGTTACTGCCATCACATCCCTGACTGGACATGTGTCACATGAAACAGTAGTATGACTGACACTGTGTAGGATTCCCAGTGACAAGCCAATGATGGGCAACTGTTCATAGCTGCGGTCACAAGTCTACTACACATTGTACAGTTGGCATGCGGTATATATGCATGTGTTGTGCTCCCTCTGCAAATGTATACCATCTGTTGTGTTGGGTTGCTGGTGATATCTATGCATACTGTCATAGGTAATCCTGTATGCTGTTGTCTATCACTAAGCCATATGTGGGTGTAAAATGCAACACCATAGGCTGAATGGGTTGGTGGGTCCCGGCAGATACTCCTGTCCCACTTCAGCTGACCATGGCACCGGGCACTAGCACATCTGGGGCCCAGCCATAGACATCAACCTCTGTTGGCTCTGCACCACCTTCTGGTGGTACCACCACTGAGGATGGAGCATGTCCACCTTGGGAGCAGGACAAGACAGGTACATATCTGCTGTTGTGCGGTCCTGGACGTATTGCGTTGGTGGCACCCTAAGTGGTTACAAAGCCAGATTTGCCAGTTAAAGGGTGAAGTGTCACATTTACAGGGTGATGCTGCCCCTCCTGGACAGCCTCCAGCACTGCCTCCTTTGCAGCTGTGTAGGTGCAATGGCAGTTGCCCATGGATGGGGACCTCTGTCCCACTGTTCCCATGGGCTTTTGAATGCTGAAGACCCATCCTCATCCAGGGTGTATCCCCCCCACATGTGTCATATACCAACCCTGTATGCTGTTATTTCTCTGCTCCTACCTATCCTCCGCAGCCATACCTACACTCCTTCCCCAACATCTGACCCTCACCTACAGACATAAAAGGCCATTTGGTTCCTAAGACACCATCTGCTCTATACATAGCAGTCCATTACACACACTTGCCCACTGGATACATGAAACCCTTGTAATATACATCATAAAATACTACTGTTATCCTCATCACTGTCCCTCAGTTGCACGGTCCTGGTATGCACATCACTCCTACATGGTCCAGGTACACATGAGGAGGACAACCTCATTGTACACAAAACACTACCAGTCCCTCTATGGTTACCTCATTTACCTTTATCATGATGATAATGTTGCACACAGCACATTGCAGGAGTACTGTTCACACATAATGATTGGACAGGTACTGTTGTGTTAATGTACATTACATGCACAGAGTGATGTATACGGCCAATGTACAACTATTTGCATGTATGACTGACACATGTCTGTCTGAGGGAGTCTTGTGTTCACATAGAGCAACACCACTACATAATACAGGCGTTGCTGGTGTTTCCCATCTTTGTTGCCACATGGTATGTCCCTGATACATCTCTATATATGTATGTACCTATATGCTTGACATAAACACTCACATGTACATCTACATGATGGGATAAATTCCTATACTGTTGAATGACTGCACTGTATGATATCCTCTGGTTCCAGCCTCTTACACTCAATTAGCCTCTACACTGCTTAAACAATGCAATGCTTGCATACTGGTAGCCAGACACGCTTACACCCGCTCAATCCTGCACTTGCTAATGCACCGGCATTGGTGCTTGCATCTGTCACTCACACCCCTGGGTGTGAGCGAAGACTACATTATTACCTTGTGATGCCTATTACATCAGACTACATGACTACAGTATCATGATCGGCAGCCGATTAGGCAACAGCATCGCATTCGACTGTACGGAATCAGCGGCCTGTCCAGTGACACAATTATATTTGTGTGTACCTCATACAATGTGCTCCCACCTTGTGATGCCTATTACATCAGAATACATGAATACTGTATCTTGAATGGCTGCCTTTTAGGCGACGGCATGCCGTTCGACTGTATGGAATCAGCGGCCTGTCCGGTAAATTATTCATATTCGTGTGTTCCTCTTAGGCATACCTTGTGATGCCTATCACATCGGACTACATGACTACAGTCATAGCCGACCTTAGGCATAGGCCAACTAAGTGGGGGCACTTTACCAGTATTTATTTGGTGTAGGTAGACCAGGATGGGGCACTGGGAGGTGTGGTGGGGTGTGCCATTATGCCTTCTGCCTAGGGCACCAGTTGACTGAAGGCCACTCCTGACTACAGTATTGGGAATGGCTGCCCATTAGGCGACAGCATGGCGTTCAACTGTACGGAATCAGCGGCCTGTCTGGTGAATCATTCATAATTGTGTGTTCCTCTTATAATCTGCTCCCACCTTGTAATGCCTATCACATCAGACTACATGACTACAGTATCAGGAATGGCTGCCCATTAGGCAATGGCATGGCCTTCGACTGTACGGAATCAGCAGTCTGTCCAGTTAATTAATCATATTTTTCTGTTCCGCATACACTCTGCTCCTGTCTGGCTGATACATGGGAACTAATACCCTGCATTACAAACAAGTAGTTGGGTTGTGGTAGCCACATCCATCAGACGGGTCATGCTACCGCATACCTATTATAGGTTTGCTACCTTCTCATTTGGCCAAGGTAGGACTTTAGGGTTACCACCTGTCCCACTTTCTGAGAGACAGTGTGAAAATAATCAAAACATAGCACATGTCCAGATTACAGGACATTATTATATTCTACGTTTCATTAATGATTGCATACAACAGTTATTTTATATATGACACTTCTATATGTTATGTGAAGTAGCATAAGCAATTCAAATGCAACTAGATTAAGCTTTTTTTTGTGCAAATAAGTGTAATCCTGTACTACGCACAGCTGTAGGTTTATTTAGTCCTGAAATGTCTGACATTTCTACAGAACATGTCCCACTCTGGCCATTTGGAAAGATGGCAACCCTATAGGACCTGTATGTAGAGATGTCAGACTTTGCAGGGCAACACACCCACAGCCAGTAGAAAGGGAAGTACTTCACTGTTTTGCCTAAATAAAAGGTTACTCTTGTAGCATTATAGTTGCTTATACTGTTACCTATAACATTTAGGTGTTTCAGAGGAACATAATTGTTTTATGCTACTATTACAGACAATATAGGTAGTCTTTGTCCTAAATCATAGGACATTTGCCTTAATTACAGTTATTATTCAGGACACAACTGCCCAAAGGGGAGTGTCCCTCACAAAGGTGGACAGGTGGTAACCCCAAACCTATTATCCTATCAACTTTCTTAGGTAGTCAGTGGAACATGCGCTTTCTCTCACTATCAGACCTCTCATACAAATGGAGAGGAATGAACACTGAATCAGGGACACTGCATAATGACCTCAGGGACACATTTAGAAGGTTGGTGCTATTAACCTGACACACTGATGGACACAGAGCACATATGTATTCATACACATTGTCTGGGGTACATGATGTTTATGACTCTTACATGTTGTCATTATTCATTACATGTATTCTGCCACCTTTCCTCGTAATATCACTAGTTCTAGGAGGGCTTAGTTGGGACTGTGTTAGATTCTGATTCGTAATCACAGACGTCCCTGGTAATCAGGGACAGTTCAATGATATGCTCCCTATGTGTTCCCCCAATGGTTTAAGGACTGTCCAGTAGATGTGCTCCTACGGTTTGGGAGGTATGGGCATCTGCTATACCCACACCCGAATATTACTTACACCCACGGGGCGGTCCTAATATGTGTCTGCCAGCCAACACCAGCATGCCTAGCCCCATAATCACATAAAAATAGTTCCCCCACCTGCCACTACTCTACAGCACTCATCCTTACTGTGGGCACAGGTGGACGTAGTTGGGAAATGAACACACGCCTACACACTGCCCACTCTCCCCGTGTCAGGACACATGTCATACGTTGTGTCAACCAATGTTTTATCAGGCTTGCACAACCTACTGTTCCATGTACAGCTACATCCTGGTTATAATTGTGTTTCCCCATTGGCTGGAAGTACCAGATTTTTGGTGTCCCACAAGGGATATCACTGTCCATGTTTAAAGTGTAGACCTTGTAGATCTCTCCCACTGGTAGTTTTCTGCCGGTGGTCTGGGAAGCAGTGTTGTATTTACCTTTATTGCATGTCTTTATGTCTCCCCGGCCTAGCTGGGGGTGGGGTGGGGTGGGAGGTAGACGTTTGTTGAGTGGACCTCCCACCAACATATGCCCAGTGTAAACATGTTACCCATAACTGCTGTAACATAACCTAGGTATATGCATGTGTATATTTCCTGTACCATATATATATCTATTTACATTAATATATACAGACATATCTGCATATGTATTCATACATGTATATTCATATCTTGCTGTTTGTTATTTATATATATATATATATATATATATATATATATATATATATATATATATTTGTGTGTGTGTGTGTGTGTGTGTGTGTGTGTGTGTGTGTGTGTGTGTGTGTGTGTGTGTGTGTGTGTGTGTGTGTGTGTGTGTGTGTGTGTGTGTGTGTGTGTGTGTGTGTGAGTATGTGTGTATATATATATATATATATATATATATATATATATATATATATATAATTATATATATATATATGCACATCAGTGTTTCAATACATTCCCCGCTCATACGCACTTATACATGCGTAATGGTGTTAATAAGCTTCACCAGCATACTAGTGCCTTATTCATTATAACACCGACACACTCCAGTTATCTTGTAATCGGTATGTAGCACTTTATACAGAGGACAGATGTCACTATATGTCCATGTACGGATTACCGATGGTAACTGGAATGTGATAGTGTGATTCGACCCATCCCTCTTCTGCACAGCCTATTATTCCATCTACTGTCAATGTTTGTACAGGCACATTCCTATTGTTTATGTCAACAAATGGAATGCATGTGCTACAGAATTTGTACTTCAACATATATTGTTGTCTGCATGTGAGAATGCATATATACCTATTATTTCCTAGCTGACCTCCACAGGATGGTCCATTAGAACTGGCCCATCCAACCTTTTTCACACCTAGATCCATAATTGCATACAACTATTTAAACTTAATTAATGCGATACACATGTATGTTCAGCTCTAGCTCTGTATGTCTCTGGGAGTTACTGTGACCTGTCTCCATCATTATGTCTTCCAGATATGCTGCATGCAAGGCTACCCCCTTTTACCTGCTTGGAGGATGAGGCCCTCATCCCATACCTACTCGGCAATCATGATATCCTGTTCAGCCATGTGCCACAGGATGCACAGGAGTGGGATGCCCTGTGGATGGAGCTTCATAGGAGGGTTAATGATGTGGATGGCCACAACCGCACATACCTGCAGGTGCACAGATACTGTATAGACCTCATCAGATGGGTGAAACAGCGTGCAAATGCAATCACCATGGAACAAGGTGCAACAGGTGGTGGACCACCAACCCAGCCCCCACTCACATGTACTGAGGAGCTAGTGGCCAACCTGAGGACACCTGCAGAACCACATCCACAAGCCTTAGCCAATATTGTGGAGGTGGGTGTCTCTCAACCACTGAGCCTGGAGTTGCCTGGTACGTCAGTACTGCACCTATAACAAATATATTCCATATAGTCGCATGTGTCACTGTACAATATATAATGTAACATCATATGCAAGGCATGTATACACACATGCCACATACTATAGTATGCTACTCTGTGTATGCACACATGTGCATACACCATAGTATAGTCTATTGTACTGGTGTATGTGTTATGCACATTGCACCCTGTAGCCTTTATACAGAGGTGGATTATGCTCATACTGCTGTGTTACTCCTATTTAGGTACCTCTGGTGTTCCACTGCAACAGCAGCCTGTAGCAGGTGAGAGTGTTATTATTTATCAGGAACCATAATGCACAAATCTATCTGTCATGTGGCCATTTACAACATGTACACATAATGTATGGTCCTGTCACAATAAACAGTTCGGACCTGCAATGCATCACAATGACTACCCATGTGCAACACTTGAAAACTATGTGAATCATCTCACCGACATGAATACTCAAAAACTGTCATTGCCAGGTGTGTTGACAGCTGTGCATACAATGGTGGAGGTGCTGTTCACTTTAGGGACATACTACAGATCTGATCTACACATGTAGTGAATACAAACAGTACTACACAGTGAGCTAGAGTATGGCCAGCGCACAGGCTTCACCGATGTGGATCATAGCCCTGCTATGAATGTCACACAATGTGATGTGCAGTCTCGACATGTCCATGACATCTATTTGCCTGGCTGCTACACTAGCTACCTAACCTGAAAACATATCCCACATACCAGCCTTTATCTGCATAACCCTGTTGTCAGTGGAGCATATATGTCATATGGGACAACACAGATATGTGAAATATATGCCCATCACAATAATTGGCACAACACATATACACACATGGCCATGGAGGATGGCCAGAGACAAGGAGCAGCACACACAGTAGATGTGTTGTGCTTGTGTGTACACCCTGTCATACAATGGCTACACATGGTTCAACCATGGCCTTTGTATAATAGTCATATTGTCGATGTGGAACACTAAACATCCAACACGCCTGTGCACATCTTGTGTAGGCGTAACATCAATCCACCACATAAGATGTGTTGAACATCATGAAGTTGTTGCGACAAGACAGCAGTCACCTGCACAGTATCCACATCAAGCCACAGATACAGTACATTCTCATTGCTGGTGTTGGACATAAATGTCATACTAGCTCCTCGTGTGTGTGTGTGTGTGTGTGTGTGTGTGTGTGTGTGTGTGTGTGTGTGTGTGTGTGTGTGTGTGTGGTACACAGATGTCATGTGGGACATGGTGTACCGACGTGTTTGCCATGTCTGACCATAGTTGCCAGGCTGCATCAAAATGGTGTGCAGGGGTGTCATCCGTATACCCATTAGTGACCTGTGTCACAACTTACACATTATGGTTTAGTGTGTATACACCTCAGTGACGTGGGTCACATTCCACAGTATATATGCATTGTATCTGAACACAGTCATGGCTATGAACCCTGTCTGTAACTGACACTGTATAGCACTACAGACGCCTCATGATTCCCTGCAATGGCCATGCACATCAGCTAAATGCGCAGTATATCTGTAAGGCGGACAGACAACACTGAATTGGTACACCATTGCCCCACTGTATATTTGACAGGACACCATTGCATTAAACATGTATGCATGTCATTGCACATGTCAGCAGATCACATGTCATACTACGTGTGATTATCAAGGTCATATGCCACACATAAAGCAGGTGTACTGTTAACCTATGCTGGTCCACATGGTGTAACACAGGGTTGTATGCTAACTACTACTATGATTGTTTAATTTGCATACTGTCTGCTATTACACATGCATGCTGTTGTGTGTAACCCAGGGATGTATGATAACTACCACTATTATTGTCTGTGCTGCATGCCGTCTGCCGTATCACATGCATGTTGCATGCCTTCTGTCATATCACATGCATGTGTGTCTGTGTGTGTGTGTCTATTGTATAGATTGTAATGTACAGTTCTTGTCTGCCCTCACAGGTGATGTAGGTGCATTGCTCCCCTGTGGTAGATCTGATGTTAGTGTCTCCAAAGACTCTTGCAGTGATGATGAACATATTATTGAGACACAGTCAGAGTTGTCAGGGGCTGAAACTGTGCCATTGGATGCCATTCCATCTATATCCACCTCATCCCTGCACACAGATCCCAGACCTGCACATACCCCATCACCAGTGGCCATAGAGGAAGGACAGTTGGCCCATGGTAGCTTGGAACAGGAAAGTGTTGGGTCTAGGGAAGGTGTGCCTGGAGACCATGGTGTCAGCCAAATGACTGGTAGTGCCCCAAACAGGCACATGGCCAGTGCTGCTTGTAGGAGGACCTCTGGCCACCATGCTCCTGCAAGACAGAGCGTAGCAGCTGGTGTCATCAGATGCATGTTTCAGGCTGTAATGGAGGCACAGACACGTGCTGAACTGTGCAACAGAGAGGATCAGAGGCTACAGAGGGCTGCTGTCCTTTCTTTAAACAACAACATCCAAGCAATGGTAAATGCTCAACAGCAGATTGCTGATGCTTTCGATAGACAGTTGGGTGACACATGGTAGGAGTCCTTGACCGTGGCATGAAAATCCGCGAGGGTGAGCTGTCTTTTTTGGAAACTCTGGTAGGAGTGAGGCATCAGGCACATGGATGTAAGCTTGCTACATCACCTGTGTCAGGTCTACGTGTACGAGTTACCTCACATGCCTGCTCCCATAGTGGCAGAAGCAGCAGCAGTGCATCTGGTGCTGTGCTGTCCACACCATGACACAGCAGGCCACGTGCACGTGGCCTGGGATGGTTGCAACAGGGACACGGTTCCAGTGGACAAGTGACATCAGACAGTATCCAATCTGCACCTCTGTCTGGTAGTGCACAGGTCACATGTCCATGGCCGGGCACCTTGAACTCTAAAACCTCACCTGTACAGTCTGCAGCTGTCAATAATACCCCTGTATAGGCCAGATACATTTGAGAACTGTGTGCATACATACACACACACACACTGGAAACATATGTAGGGCATAGCAACACGTACATGCATAATATCCACACACGCCTAATTAGATCAAAGGCCCAAACCCACACAAATTATGTCATCCAATGGTGCAGCTAGGACTCTGGCAAACATTAACACCCTGTGCAGATGATGATGCCTATGCCGCATCCCTGACATCCACACCATCGGTGCAGGAACATGCTGATATGGTCTGATACACAGGGTGAACAGACTAGGATGATAAATGTAGTTTACAAATGTTGAAGACTGTTGACAGGCAGCAGATATACCATGTAGTACAGTTGTACAATACTGTTAACAGTATATGTCTTGTGTAAACACAGTGCAGCCTAGATCTCCGACAAACATTAACACCCTGTGCATATGATGATGCCTGTGCTGCATCCCTCACATCCACACCAGTGGTGCAGGGACATGCTCATATGGTCTGATGCTCAGGGTGAAAAGACTAGGATGATACACGTAGTTTACAAATGTTGAGGACTGTTGATAGGCAGCAATTATACCATGTAGTACAGGTGTAAAATACTTTTAACAGTATGTGTCTTGTGTAAACAGAGTGCAGCATAGGCCTCTGGCAAACATTAACACCCTGTGCATATGATGATGCCTGTGCCGAATCCCTCACATCCACACCATCGGTGCAGGTACATGCTCGTATGGTCTGATGCACAGGGTGAACAGACTAGAATGATACGTATAGTTTACAAATGCTGAGGACTGTTGACAGATAGCAGATATATCATGTAGTACAGGTGTACAATACTGTTAACAGTATGTGTCTTGTGTGAAAACAGTGCAGCCTAGATCTCCGGCAAACATTAACACCCTGTGCATATGATGATGCCTGTGCCGCATCCCTGACATCTACACCATCGGGCAGGGACATGCTCATGTGGTCTGATGCACAGAGAGAACAGACTAGGATGATACGTCTAGTTTACAAATGTTGAGGACTGTTGACAGGCAGTAGATATACCATGTAGTACAGGTGTACAGTACTGTAAACAGTATGTGACTTGTGTAACAACAGTAACTGCATGTTGGTCATGATGTTCTGCTGTCCTTCTTCACATCTAATTGCACATGCCAATGGATGTCAGTGTTTGCAGTTAGTGTCCCATATGTCAATGTGGACTAATCACAGGTATGTATGAATATACCAGCATGCACTGTGTAGCTGCCACATACCAGTGTGAATTTCCCATGTTACAAACACGTCTACTGTTCCAAGAGCATGATAGCTGTGTATTAAGCCACTGTGGCCACAGATGTGACATCCATAAAGGGTGACATCACAGGTACAGTTACATGGAGTGGTGAGGTAAGAGAGTGGTCTAGCTGATTACAAGGGTAGAGGCCAGTGGGAAGTGTGATGCCTCATTGGGAATCAGTAATAACCATTCCCATGACAAGATGCCAACACACATCTGCACCCACACACTCAGGTATTGACACACATATATTTAGTGACACAGTAACTCACCCACACACTCACGGCTTCACTGACACAGTAACACACACTTGCATACAGTTGCTACTGGTGGGATGAGGACCCCCTGCCTATGTGCAAATCATCATTACAGTACTGTGCACCTACATGACATGCCACAGAGAATACACATGTACAAGTAGTCAGTATGGTCTAAGATCAGGGACATCAACATGGATAGTAGAATGCATCACCTGGATGGTGGAAGGGGACTTATCAGTTTAGTATGGTAACATACATCCTCACCCCTGGGACTAGTCAGTCCTACATACACACACTGTGGCATTCAGTAATTAATACACATATATCATGCACATACAGATACCTCACATGTGTAAGATTCACGCCCCTGCCGATGTCCTGATTTCTACATTGCAATCTGTACAGATGTGTACACTAGTGTACAGGAGATTGAGTAACAATTGAGATGTATTCCCCACAATACGTGACATATATGGACACACACACAACCACACATGCCATTACTGTGAATCTCAGACCTGCCTAACTCATGTTATGCATGTCAAATGTACAGCAGTATTGTATGCGTTACAAACTGGACTGATGCTTCTTGTGGCAATAGTGCTGATATATGCACTAGGGACGTCATATCTATTAACAGCTGTCAAGTGATTTACCTTCGCTGTCACCCTGACTGCTGTCTAATTTGTGCTTCCTGTGGGAACAGTGCTGATATATGCACTAGGGACATCATATCTATTAACAGGTGTCAAGTGATTTACCTTCGTTGTCACCCTGACCGCTGTCTAGGTTGTGTGTTATGTCCTTCAGTTAATGAAACCATTGCTTACCAGTTACACAGGGTATTGTAGGACTACTTGTGACACACCTGTGAGCTGTCCACAGCAAACATCCATCTGCAAAGATGCCCCTCCACTTAGTAATTTCCACACATCTGTCCATACCTGTGGTACATCTTTCTGTACATTCAGCATATCACCATATACAGTTGGCAATGTTGAGGCTGCATTGCAACTGCATGATGTACTAGGATACATGCGACCTGCATACATCAGCAACTGCACAGGCATGTTATCTGAATGCACAACACTACATGTACAGGTGTGTAGGTCCTACAATCCTGACATTTGGTCATGTTTGTAGGTATTGCAATTGGTGAATATGTGTAATGACATACATGACACATGGATTGTTGTATGATATGATGGGTGACCAGTACAGAGGGGATGTTACCTCTATCAACATTGATATCACACCTTATGTACTGTTGGCATTCAGCAGCCATGGACCTACATTCCATGTGCATGTGTGTAATGGCTGTAGCCACCTGTTTGCCCAACGAACTACAACAGCTATGCTATTTACAGGTATGTTGTGTGTGCGGCATGTACATACCCAGGGCAGGTACATGTATGTCATATCCATACATGAGGGTGTGTATTGGTGTACAGCAACAGTCATCTGCTAATGGTGGAAAGTACCAAGAGCACCTGGTATGTATACAGCTGACCTGGTTACAGACAGTGGTATCACTGCATTGCATAACACATGATGCAACCATGTCAGTACATGTGTACTCCCTACAGTTGATGTAGAGCTTAGTACAGTACACAGATCAAGGGTCACATGGTGGTGTACTCTTCTATGTCGTACAACATGTATGGTTGCATGTTGGTGGTCCAAGGGCATGGTGGTGTCTGAAGTTTCCATCCTAGAATGTAGCATGTGACACTGTGTCCTGCACATGGCTCATCTGTGATGTCTTTCATGGGGGAACCAGTCAGTATATGTGAGTGGCCTTTATGTATGTGGGTACACCACCTGGAGAAGTCCGTACCTGTGTTATGGCCCACATGTCTGGTTTTGAGGTATATGGTGGTAGTGCTATTGTGCACTACAGAGCCATCAGCCAGGTGTTCCTCACTGCACCAGATGTCAGTACACCCCATTGTTGGATCTGCAGTGACCAGCTGTGAATATGGATGCTACACATCTAGCACTGGTTAGCATAAAAAAAATGCAGTTGTCCTGTAGGTGTATGGGAGTTAAACTGTGTTTAGGACATTTGCCTTGTAATGGCACTGTGTGGGTGGATGCGACTTGGGTAATATCCATACTCCCTTGTATCATGGATGCATATGATATGTGACAAAGGCCTACCTACTGTCAGCCATGTCATCCCAGAATGACAGCTGTGTAAAAGACCAGTGTCAAATATATGTAGAGCAGCTTTCCTGCTAACAATGACAACTACTAACACCAGAGCCCATTACAATGTTTTCTTTATGTCTACCTGTAATAGCATGGCCGCTGTGGCCCTCCGTGTTTAACATCAGAGTGCATCCTAGTCAGCCCTGTGCTACTAGGAGTATGAGCATGCCCAGTATATCCTTGTATAGACGGACACATAGTGTATTTCGAACAGCATACCCAGTGACACCTTTTGTCGGTTATGTGCCTCAGTGATGGGCATGGCCATTGTAAGCCTGTATAGTGGTAGTAGTCGTCCATTCCACAGATGGGCATACTCCAGGTCAGGATGGATTCCTACTTTAAACACACAGGTTCACAGGTATGTACATCTTAACTGACAGCATCCCTGTTGATGTCCACATTTCCAGACAGTCATAATGACAGCCTTGACATGTGTAGTTTGTGTGGCGTGATTCATAAGTATGTAGTATTGTAATAGTAATCTGTAAATAGGCAGGTGGTCCGTACCCGCCACTGGCATGTGTGTGTGTGTGTTTGTGTGTGTGTGTGTGTGTGTGTGTGTGTGTGTGTGTGTGTGTGTGTGTGTGTGTGTGTCTGTGTATGTCTGTCCCTGTATGCCAGTGGACACTAAATTGCTTTTAGACTGCCCACACTCCATACATTTCTTTTACCCACTGTTAGCAAGGCCGATGATGTCACCCATCTACAAATACACCTTTGGGAGTGCTGTGTCCCAGTAATCTCCATAGCGCATTCTGTAACTCTGTAATGCTGTAGTGTAATAAAGTAGTTAGGTAGGTGTTCTAGTCTTACACTTCCCATGTGTGTGTGTGTGTGTGTGTGTATGTGTGTGTATGTGTGTGTGTGTGTGTGTGTGTGTGTGTGTGTGTGTGTGTGTGTGTGTGTGTGTGTGTGTGTCCGTTTGCCTGAGGACTGAGTAATGCTTTTATACTGCTCATACTCCATACATTTCTTATACCCACCGTTAGCAAGGCCGATGATGTCACCCATCTACAAATACACCTCTGGGAGTGCTGTGTCACAGTAATCTTGGTAGCGTGTTCTGTAACTGTGTAATGCTGCAGTGTGATAAAGTAGTTAGGTTGGTGTTCTAGTCCCACACTTGCTGTGTGTGTGTGTGTGTGTGTGTGTGTGTGTGTGTGTGTGTGTGTGTGTGTGTGTGTGTGTGTGTGTATGTGTGTGTGTGTGTGTGTATCCCCATTTGCCTAAGGACTGAGTAATGCTTTTATACTGCTCATACTCCATACATTTCTTATACCCACCGTTAACAAGGCTGATGATGTCACCAATCTACAAATACATCTCTGGGAGTGCTGTGTCCCAGTAATCTCAGTAGCACGTTCTGTAACTTCGTAAAGCTGTAGTGTAGTAAAGTAGTTATTTTGGTGTTCTAATCCCAGACATGCATGCCGACTGTGTGTTTTTGTGTGTGTGTGTGTGTGTGTGTGTGTGTGTGTGTGTGTGTGTGTGTGTGTGTGTGTGTGTGTGTCTGACTGCATAAAACAAGAGCAGTGCTTTGTAGTATTCGCTGTAGCATGTGCCCTAAACGCGTGTTGCTGTAGTGTGATACGGGAGGGGTTGTATACAGGACATAGCAAGAGTGGGTTTGTCTGTCAGAGCCTATGTAGGGGTGGCTGTGATTGTCTTACCATTGGACATGTTTGGGAGCAGGTTTTGTAGTTTTCCTATATAGTATCCGTCTTATGACACATTGGCCACCTCATGAGGAGAACAGCTGTCTGTCAGCCATGGCACTGTGTTGGCAAGCCATACCCATACATCTGGCAAAAGAGCTGGTGAACTAAGTATGCTGCCCTACTAGTACCCGGTATATGTCCGGCACCCATGTGCCATGCACATACAACCTTGCCTAGGATATCCCACTATGTTGCTAGTAACATGCACATTGAGGACAGATAGTAGGCATGGGGTGATTGCAGTGGCCTGTAGAGGACATGGCACCCTGTACAGTGGTACAATAGGCACATATATGTGGACATTGTGCCTCCACTATGTTCCACACTGAATGGCTGCAACATATGTGGTGCCATCATAGGTGATCCAATAAGGCCGCAAAATACTGTACACATGTGCCCTGTATGGACCCATGTCACTGACACCATGGAATACCCGTCCATTCTATCCATGCAGTTGCAGGGCCAACCTGCTCACTATAAGCAGCTTTCGCCACACCAGGCCAGTATTGGCATATCAGGGTATAACAGGCTGTGTACACTACATGTGTCTGCCAAACCAGGTACACTTGTACATGTCACTGTACAGTACTGTGGGACATGCACATCCCAGGCAATGTCCATGTGAAGGACTATCAAACACAGACATGGCATGCAATGCAAAGCTATGGCCCTACACACTGGTAACCAGGATGTCAGGCCAGATAATGCAATACCCATCTGTGCAGGACATTGCAGACACTACACCCCTGCACTGCACACCTATGTCGGGTGAAGCAATGGCAAGGATTACCCCTCACCCAGCCTTGTACAGCCATCTTGCACAGCCAAACACTATACACCCATGGAGCAATGCATACCTGCATGACAGTACTGGCACCCTGTGTCTGCATGTGGGTTGTGATGCTCCCAACCACAATCACTCCCAGTATAAATCTCATTGGCATACCAACAGTTGTCAAGCAGTTTCACATGCCCTAGCCCATAGAACCTCCAGATATCCCCTGTGGTGCATGTCGTCCTGTGCATTACTGCGGTGTGGCAAACTAAGTAGTTACATTGTGTATTTGTCACACTAGCAAAGGTGTCAATGCATGTCCATTAGAATGTGGTTGTGGTGACAATGGCATCCGTTCACGTGGACTGACGTGTGCCACACCTAATGTATGACTACCATATCTGTTGCAGATGGCACTCACTCACCTACACACATGTTCTTACAGCACAGCAACATGTCGCCTCTGTGGCACATGTAGTAAGGTCATGCATATGTAATAGTAATGAGTAGTCAGGGGTTTGCCCCTGTACTATTCAGCATGTGGCAGATGATGCTTATGGTTAAGTCTCCAAGCCCTTCCCTGGTGCACATTGTCTGTCCCGCACACACACTCTCTGGTGGATGTGAAGGAGACTATCTGCACAACAGCAGCTTGTGTATTGTAACAGATGGAAATGGTCAGGTGATGGCCTCTGCACCTATTGCAGGCTTCTCTAGCTGGTTGCATGTGGAACAGCTGTGATGGTGTTCCCATAGCCATCCGCATGATAAACACAGTACACTATTTGGGAAACATGTTATTATCTGGCCATGATAGTCGCTTTGAGTGGTACCTGGATGTGGTGTTCTGACATGGCATTGCAGATGATATCTGGATGTACCTCAATCATTTTCCACAGTGGGAAATAGCCTAATGACAGGAGAGTGATGTGCCACACAACTACAGCATGTAAGTGTAGCTATGCTGCATTGAGACTAGTGCCTGTTTAACATGTGTGTGGTAATGACTATTCTGCATGTTATAATACAGAAATGGCAGTACTCTGTTCATGAGGGAACCCCATCTGTAGGGGCATCTGCGAACTGGTCAGTGTGTGCAACCATTTGTTTCATGTGTTACACACTGAACACACTTCTGTGCACAGCAGAAGCATGGTGTGAGGATTGCAGACAGTACATGATGATATGTGTTACTGCCATCACATCCCTGACTGGACATGTGTCACATGAAACAGTAGTATGACTGACACTGTGTAGGATTCCCAGTGACAAGCCAATGATGGGCAACTGTTCATAGCTGCGGTCACAGGTCTACTACACATTGTACAGTTGGCATGCGTTATATATGCATGTGTTGTGCTCCCTCTGCAAATGTATACCATCTGTTGTGTTGGGTTGCTGGTGATATCTATGCATACTGTCATAGGTAATCCTGTATGCTGTTGTCTATCACTAAGCCATATGTGGGTTTAAAATGCAACACCATAGGCTGAATGGGTTGGTAGGTCCCGGCAGATACTCCTGTCCCACTTTAGCTGACCATGGCACCGGGCACTAGCACATCTGGGGCCCAGCCATAGACATCAACCTCTGTTGGCTCTGCACCACCTTCTGGTGGTACCACCACTGAGGATGGAGCATGTCCACCTTGGGAGCAGGACCAGACAGGTACATATGTGCTGTTGTGCGTTCCTGGACGTATTGCGTTGGTGGCACCATAAGTGGTTACAAAGCCAGATATGCCAGTTAAAGGGTGAAGTGTCACATTTACAGGGTGATGCTGCCCCTCCTGGACAGCCTTCAGCACTGCCTCCTTTGCAGCTGTGTAGGTGCAATGGCAGTTGCCCAAGGATGGGGACCTCTGTCCCACTGTTCCCATGGGCTTTTGAATGCCGAAGACCCATCCTCATCCAGGGTGTATCCCCCCCACATGTGTCATATACCAACCCTGTATGCTGTTATTTCTCTGCTCCTACCTATCCTCCACAGCCATACATACACTCCTTCCCCAACATCTGACCCTCACCTACAGACATAAAAGGCCATTTGGCTCCTAAGACAACATCTGCTCTACACAAAGCAGTCCATTGCACACACTTGCCCACTGGATACATGAAACCCTTGTAATATACATCATAAAATACTACTGTTATCCTTATCACTGTCCCTCAGTTGCACGGTCCTGGTATGCACATCACTCCTACATGGTCCAGGTACACGTGAGGAGGACAACCTCATTGTACACAAAACACTACCAGTCCCTCTATGCTTACCCCATTTACCTTTATCATGATGATAATGTTGCACACAGCACATTGCAGGAGTACTGTTCACACATAATGATTGGACAGGTACTGTTGTGTTAATGTACATTACATGCACAGAGTGATGTATACGGCCAATGTACAACTATTTGCGTGTATGACTGACACATGTCTGTCTGAGGGAGTCTTGTGTTCACATAGAGCAACACCACTACATAATACAGGCGTTGCTGGTGTTTCCCATCTTTGTTGCCACATGGTATGTCCCTGATACATCTCTATATATGTATGTACCTATATGCTTGACATAAACACTCACATGTACATCTACATGATGGGATAAATTCCTATACTGTTGAATGACTGCACTGTATGATATCCTCTGGTTCCAGCCTCTTACACTCAATTAGCCTCTACACTGCTTAAACAATGCAATGCTTGCATACTGGTAGCCAGACACGCTTACACCCGCTCGATCCTGCACTTGCTAATGCACCGGCATTGGTGCTTGCATCTGTCACTCACACCCCTGGGTGTGAGCGAAGACTACATTATTACCTTGTGATGCCTATTACATCAGACTACATGACTACAGTATCGTGATCGGCAGCCGATTAGGCAACGGCATCGCATTCGACTGTACGGAATCAGCGGCCTGTCCAGTGACACAATTATATTTGTGTGTACCTCATACAATGTGCTCCCACCTTGTGATGCCTATTACATCAGAATACATGAATACAGTATCTTGAATGGCTGCCTTTTAGGCGACGGCATGCCGTTCGACTGTATGGAATCAGCGGCCTGTCCGGTAAATTATTCATATTCGTGTGTTCCTCTTAGGCATACCTTGTGATGCCTATCACATCGGACTACATGACTACAGTCATAGCCGACCTTAGGCATAGGCCAACTAAGTGGGGGCACTTTACCAATATTTATTTGGTGTAGGTAGACCAGGATGGGGCATTGGGAGGTGTGGTGGGGTGTGCCATTATGCCTTCTGCCTAGGGCACCAGTTGACTGAAGGCCACTCCTGACTACAGTATTGGGAATGGCTGCCCATTAGGCGACAGCATGGCGTTCAACTGTACGGAATCAGCGGCCTGTCTGGTGAATCATTCATAATTGTGTGTTCCTCTTATAATCTGCTCCCACCTTGTAATGCCTATCACATCAGACTACATGACTACAGTATCAGGAATGGCTGCCCATTAGGCG
>NC_056731.1:1079538716-1079556216 GCF_019279795.1 Protopterus annectens
TGCTAATATGTAAGGTATATATTCTCGATAATGTATGTGGGGAGACGTGCATCCCGGTGAGGTGTTTAATCCTGGGTCGTAGGTTCAGCCGGACCACCTGGAGGCTGATCAGTCTTGTAGACAACTACTGCTCATACAACTTGTGTCCAGATGTATACAGGACTGGACATCGTGTCGTGACACCAAGTCTAATGTTTAGAACAGATACATATCCCATGAGGGATATCCAAAAATTGTGGGGACCGATGATTTTCTTTGATTTACGGCTGTAAGGTAGGGTTATACATGCAAAGTATACATAGTTTGCAATCCTGAGACTGCCTAGGGTGAGTATGCCTACTAGATATGGGTAGGAGTCACTATGTGCAGATATGGCCACGCCTATCTAGCAGCCTGAGTATGGCTGGTTTTGGTGGACATTCAGGAAGAGGGGGGGGGGTGTTGTACTGTTAAGGGGATGATGGGTATTCAATTATGTAGAAGCCAGCAATTGTGAGCTGTATAAACTAATTTAATTAGTTATAAAAATAAAAAACCACAAGAATAAACAGACCAGTTGCGGCTATAGTGTTAACCTAGCCTTCATCAGTGTAAATTCCCAAAACATCTTGAGGTTCTGTTATACACATTGAAATAATTAATCACATTTGAACAACAACTAAAGGATAGGAAACTCAAAAAATTCCAAAGGGACCAAACAGATTATGACAAAGGTCATCCCTTTCAACATACTAGACATGTTAGGTTAGAAGGTGGTTATCACAAGACCAACACCACCCCCAAACACAAACATCCTAAGTCCATTCTTAGAAAACGCAACACATATACTGATTCATTGGGGGAGATTCTTCTTCTGGTATGGATTTGGACACACAGCAAACCTCAGACTCTTCCATCCCCAAACGTAACAATAGTGTGGCCCCTTTAGGCCTTACAAGCGGGGAGGCAGGAAACATCGAAAAAATAAGAAGTTTGGAGGGCTTAATGGAACTGCTGACGAACAAATAAACAAGGGTCCTAAAACAAATGTATTAAACATTTCTGATGTGACATTATCTGACTCACAAACTGCTTTGTTGAATAAAGGTCTTTCTTTTATACCAGTTTTTTTTTGTTCCGGAAGATACATTGGCACAAGATGTGACAGCATTTTGCAGATTGCTTAATCTAAAACTGTATTTTCATGATAACAATTATGATGGTGTTACTGTTGATAATTTCAAATACCACAAATCCACCTTTGTCTTACCTATGCGTCCTTGTGTGAGTCATTTTCAAAATAGTGTTCTCAAAGATCTACATTTTACATCGTGTATGACTCACCCTAAATTTAATAATCTCTCAAAGACCGATATGTCAACTTTACAGGAACTTACCAACAATAAAAATGTTGTTATCATTTCTGCGGACAAAGGTGGTGCTGTGGTAGTCATGAATTGAGCCCAATATGATGCTGAGGCTCAGAGACAGCTGGACAATGCCAGATATTATACCAAAATGCCTCTTGATCCATCATTTATGTTTAAACACCAAATAGATATATTTTTGGATTCAGCAGTAGAAAATGGCATCATTACACAAAACACCAAAAATCATCTTACTATATCTGATCCCAACAGCCAATACATCTATTCTCTGCCCAAAATTCATAAAGATCCTCTGCATCCCCCAGGCTGACCGATTGTGGCAGGTAATGGCTCCTTAACTGAACAACTATCTGAATTCCTAACCAAACACATTAAACCATTATTGAGATGGGTAAGATCCAGAATTCAGAACACCACAGAATTTTTAGGTATCATAAATGATATGCAAATAGAAGACAATTGGTTGCTATGCACTTTGGACGTTAGTGCATTGTATACCAACATACCGCATTGGGCAGGGCTAGATGCAATAGAATATTGGCTATACAAATCAGAGCTATATAAACCCAGCTTTAACACTTTTCTTATATGCCTAACTGAACATGTTCTCACCAAAAATGTTTCTTCTATGGCAAACAATGTTATCTCCAAATACAGGGTACTGCAATGGGTGCATCATTTGCCCCCATATATGCAGATTTATATATGGCATAGATAGAAGAACAAATCATTTATGATGTTACACACGGCATTTATTTGATGGAAATTGATATTTGGCATAGATATCTGGATGATTGCTGGATGGTGTGGAGGTCTGACGTGGAATACTTAAAGGAATTTGTTGAATACCTCAATGATAATAAATGGGGCTTACAATTCAATATCAACTATGACCAACACAAGATTACATATTCAGATGTGCTGGTCACAAGGAATAAAGATAACACCCTCCGTACAGAAGTGTTCAGAAGATATCCAGAATATAACACCTTACTCCACGCATCCAGCTTTCATCCAGCACATATCACTAAAAACATCCTGAAGTCCCATTTTATTAGGATGAGACGTATTTGTTCAGAAGAAAATACCTTTGAGGTTTTTTCATAAAGATTTGTCCAATAGGTTCCAGGAAAGGGGCTACAGTATGGGTTATGTGCATACAGCAAGCAATTATGCTGCAAATTTAGACAGAAGACCTTCTTAAGTACAAATCACGGAACACAAACAACAATCTACGATTTATTACTACATATGATAGAAATACCAACAGAGTCATCAGACAACACTGAAACATTCTTCTAGCTGACAATGTTTTGTCACAACATTTATCCGAGATCTGCATGTTCTCATTTAGAAGGGGGAAAAATCTTGGATCTCATTTCAGCCACTATAAACATCATCATGATGCCATCAATCTGAATATGACCCAAACCTTAATTTCTGGAGATAAACTTGTGGGCTGCATGCCATGTGGTCATTGCAGCCATTGTAAACATGTGTTAAAAACCAAACAATTCTCCATTAGCAATTGCAGTACCATATATGACATCATGTTTTTTGCAAATTGCAGTACGGATTGGATCATAAACATGGCTTCTTGCAGTTGTCATGCATTCTACATAGGACAAACATCCAGACCTCTTAAGTTATGTATTTCTGAACACCTCAGTGATGTAAAATGTAAGAGAATAAGTAATGCCCTGTAAAAACATACTCTTAAACATACTACAGCAAAATTTCCTTTTACCATCATTGATAAAATAATAGGTGACAGATCTAACAAATCTGGTTGGCACAGCAAACTAAATGCAAAGGAAAAGGAATGGATTGTGAAATTAGGTGGACTTTTCCAGCCTGGTCTTAATGAATATTTATGATTTGGTATACTAATGAATATTCATGAGCTCACCAATGAAACTTTGTTATCAATTATTTCAATGTGTATAAAAGAACCTCAAGATGTTTCGGGAATTTACACTGATGAAGGCTAGGTTAACACCATAACCAAAATCGGTCTGTTTATTCTTGTGGGACCAATATGGTTGTGAGGTCTACACTAGCATGTAGTACTTCACGCACATAGGTACACGCAAATACTTATCTTTCATGACATGGTAGGTAGACCCGGGTAATACCTATTCATCTATGGGCTGTCCTGACAAGGGCGACTTGGACTGCGAATGAGCAGATATTGGGCAAATGCTCTGACCATTGGTAGGGTTGCCACCTTTTCATATGATCTGGATGGGACATTTTCGGGACACACATCTGAGTTTACAGGCCAACACATACCCACGGTCTTTACAAAGGATAGTACTTTAGTTTTATGCCTACATATAAGCTTTTATTGTTGTAGTAGTGTAGTTGATTATTCTGTTTCGTTTACTTGCTTATTCTGTTTCTTGTAACATATAGGTATTTTATATACGAACATGCGTATTGTATGGGACTATTACATAACATATGGGACATAATTATATCTTACTATCGCAGGACATTTCACATTTATTATGGTTTTGGTATGGACACACGTGCCTAGAGGGGGACTGTCCCTCACAATGTAGGACAGGTGGTAACCCAAACCATTGGGCTAGGCTTGGCAATTGGTGGCGTGCTAACACGATGCGTTTCACTTCCACTTGGTATAACTAGTGACACTACAATGGAATACAGGTACGGGGTTTTAAATATCATTTGTTCAAGGGACGGGGACTCAGTATTCAGCTATGTGCCTTTGTGTTTACTTCTTATTGTGGTGTTCGCAATGATGTCGTGTATGCTTTGCATACATTTCAGTATCCACAGACACTGACAGGTGTGATTACTATTAGAGGCAGGCTGTACTAGTCAGCATTTTAGGTTGCGCGTATGCAGATGACATGTTCACGCCTCTGTGCAGTGCTTGGAAACGCCCCCTGCACTTGTACACATTTCCTATATACGTGGCCATTATGGCAGCGCACCTTCATTAATATGCATGTGGTGCTGCTGCACCATCTCTACACCACATGATCGGAACAAGGCTAATGCTGTCCTTGCGCCAAGCTTCATGAATCCTGGGGCATGTATTTCTTTTTATCCACAAAGCTTCAAGAAGCATCTCACAGTATACTTCTGTATGCATGAATGCTGAGTAATACACACATTACTAAGCTGCGCATTTTGAAAAATGCAACATTATTGTAATATCCATGTTTGTTCTAATCATTTTCCAAAATGTGAGATGAATGCAGGTCAGCATGGCTGAAATATGTTTAAGTTTGTGAAACAAAACTCAAGAACAAGAAATATGGATCTGAAATCTGTACTCTGTCTTATGGTTATAGGTTTACAATTGTATGTGGAGATGTGTGTTACTGAATCGCATGGTTGTGCACTAATGCCATTACACTCATTTTTTTTTTTCAAAAGTTCCTGCTGATATTTATTTTTTCAATTTATGACAGTTAATCTCAGTATGCTAACATGTTAATGTCAAAAGGTAGAGAAATGCATATTCCATTCTTATTCAACACAGTGTTACAACATTAAAAGGAGTGTGATGTCCCTTATTTCAAATGGTTAAGCAATAGGTCCATATGAGGAGAACTGGAATATCTGTGGTTTCAAATCTCGGTGTGGACTATTTTGGATGATATTTTGGCATTTCCATAAAAACAGATATGGGAAATCGATATTTTGTTGGTACGTTATGCAGTGCAGTTTTTTAAACATCTAGCATTTCCATGGGTATTATGACTATGGATATCTCCATTATTTGCAAAGTTTCTAGAAACATCATACTCATTCCCTCCATACAACTCTTTTGAGTGTATACCTTAAACTCCTAGTGGGTGTGGCCTGAGCTTTTAAGAATTAAGTTATCACCTTACATTTCCAACAAATACTCACTGACAGAGGTCAAATATCAATACAATTGTGTTTGCCATCATGTATGCTTCAAAATAAAATATTTTGATACCTTGTATGTAGCATGGTTTTGAAATTATTAATGCAAGTATGAACAAGTAATATTTGACACCTAGCGGAGCAGTAAGAGGTAACTGCAGATGCACCTGGAGGTGTCACTCGGATGTAATGAGTTAATAGTGCTGTGTGTGTGTAACTGCTGAATAACACATAAGTTACTTATACATTTTGAATTACACATTATGTTATTATCAATTAGTTTTTAACATTGACTTCACTCCTACATAAATTACATGTTTATGCATTTGGTACCGCAGATGAACAATAATTCCCTTCATGTGTAGTTATGTGTTTCAAGTGCAGTCAAATTCTTTATTGCAAACTATGACACTTGGAAGTCTGAAGTGTTATTGCTGCTTGTTATTGCTGTGAGCAATGTATTGACAGGTACTTATGATTGCACACTTTTGTTGTTCAAATTCATAACACATGGCAGCACTTGCACTTTTGTTTAACTTAACATTTAATTTTGAAACACAGCTACTTACATTATTGTGTTTAATTCTTCCATGCATATTCATATAGTTGAGTTTTTAAACTTCCATCAACCCATGCATTCACAATCAAAATGGCTTAGCTAGACAGGTAGGATTCTGGTTTGTAGTGCAAACAGAGGTGAAATTTTGAGGTTTGAATCTGGGTTTCTCATGTAATCCTCCAGGGTATACAGTATTGAGACTGACACTGCATTGACTAAATCTGATATTGCATTTCATGGCAAGGCTAGCTGCTATGTAATATGTACTGTGTTGTTCTACATAGCAATCACTACACATTGACCTGACACAATCTTTCCATTGCAGTAAGACATGATGTTTTCCTGTTTGCAAGTGATGAAGACTGTGCACAAAATTGTTTGTTGTGCATAGAGTGTATGTTTAAGCTTGCGGAGCAGCAGAGGTAGAGAGGTATGGGTTACCACTGTCAACATTTATTTCACCAGAAACACTCATAATATAGTTAAAACTTCAAGTTTAAATGTCTATTCTTTGGACCTTCAGACGTGTATGTTAATGTCAGACTACCCATAATGCATCTGCAAGGTAAGTGCAATTAGTCATTGATTTATTTTGATTAACAGTATAAACTTGAGAGAAATGTTATTCTTGAAGGTTTCAACAGGATATTTTTGATAACTGGAGCCCGTACAATTTTGTTAACACAACCTAAATTACAGACAACTGTGTACACCTGTCATAGGTTCAGAGGAGATTTTTATGGCTAACAGGTTAATAACACTTGCAAGTCTACCTAAGAAAAAACAATTTTATCTAATACATGGATCCTAGGGGCATGAGGATGGCATGGGCCTGTGTCTATGCCTTGAGCATGTTATAGATTGATCTTGTCCATCAGGGTCATAGGCCCAATCATAGGTGTGAATTTGCAGTTCCCTATGCATTAAGCCCAACTGTGTTTGAATAGGGTCAGAGAAGGGCTTTTCATAATGTAAATAGAATAGGCAATCACTGAGATACATATCTGCTTCTCCAGCATGTTTTGTTTGAGTAACTGACTAAGCTTAGATCACTAGATAAGGTGCTGTTTGATTTGAGGATGTGTAACAACTTCATCGTTAGTGGATTTGTGAGTGCCTTGTAGGTCAGATATAGGTCACGCCTTAATAGTCAGTTGGAGACAACATAAACAGGGATTTTAGACTATTCACATAGGACATACTGTTTACATCCTGTATTTTCCTTGTTAGTAATCTCTGCGGTCACTCTGTCTGGTGTAAGTGCCCAGTCCGGTACATGCCAAATGGTGTATTGTATTTGAATACTGATCGACTGAGGGGTGAGTACAGCTGGCCTATAATTTCCTTTGCTGGATGTCATTTCTTATAAGTTGTGCCACATAGATGGATTTCGTCACCACTGTGGGCACATGGTGGTCAAAGTTCAGGCTACTATCTATCGGAGTACCTTGATCTCTCACCTTGAGTCTATTCTTAGGAGTTTGCTATTGATACTATAATTTGCAGGGGTGTTTGATATCCCAATGGGTATGATAATGCATTTTTTCACATTAGTTTTAGGCCATGGTTTTGGCACAGATCATTTGTCTGATCTAGACCCTCTTGAAGGATAGCTACATCACTGGTTGATTCAAATATTGCCCCCAGCTTGCAATCATTGACAAACTTTGTCATCCAGAGGTCTTCCACATTAGCCTTGACTTTACAGAAGTATATTCTGTAAAGGAGTGGTCCCAGCACTGCCCCCTGTGGGGCACCACTAGTATCTGGCCTCTTACTGGATCTGGATTCACCTACTTTAACTATGTGTCCTGTCCATGAATCAACTGGGTGTCCATCTGGTGAAGTAAGGATTTATGCCCAGTTTTATGAGCTTATTTATAAGGGTCCATATTAGAACATCGAAGTTTGAAAACATTGAATGTTCTAATATCAAATCCAAAACAGAGAACGCTGAAAATAGCAACGCTGCAGAACACCAAATTTTTTCCTAGGGAAAGAATTTAGTTGGCCGTTTCTGTGGCTTCACTGTTTTCAGCACTGTGGTGAAAAGTTACGGGTTGGGTTCAGGTAAGTGTGCGATTGTGCGGATGTTAGGGTTAGGGCATGGGTTAGGTGAGTTAGGGTTAGGGCACGGGTGAGGTGGGTGTGCGATAGTGACAGACTTTAGGGTTAGGACGGGATAGGTGAGTTAGAGTTAGGGCATGGGTCAGCTGTGTGTGCGATAGTGACGGACCTTAAGGTTAGGGTTTGGGTTAATGTAAGTGGATAGATAGTAGGGTATGTACAATTTAGTGTAGGGTTAGATGTAGGATTTTAAGTGTACATGTGTGGATTGCTGTCTTTTTGGTGTGCTTGTGTTGTGTGTGTGTTTTCTTGGAACAGCAATTTTTTTCCCTGGGAAAAAAATCGCTGTTCTAAGCCTTCGATGGTTTTGCATTTTGAGGTTAGAAGTTCAAACATATGGTGTTCGAACTTCTGCCATTTTGTCGAAGTGATATAGACCCTATTTATAATACCTGAGTGAGGAATTGTGTCAAATGCCTTGGCAAGGTCAAGGTAGGCAGTATGTACTGTTTTACTCTCATTCAGGCCTTCATGACTTACTCAAAGAAATCCACCAGAATCAGTAGGCATGACCTACCCTTGACAACGCTAAATTGGGTTGGGTGTAGTGTCTGGAGGTTTCCTATGTCATTATTTATCAGGTGCATGATTATTCTTTCCATGGCCTTACATATAAGACTAACTTATAGGTCTGTAACATTCCAGGTCAGTAGATGGTTCCCCTTTATGCAGAGATAAGACTGTTGCTGTCCTCCACTCTATCGGGAAAGTGTTAGGAGGCTGTGGTGAAATCTAGATCCTAATGGACCTGATAAGTGCTGATTTAAGCTGTTTATGAGGTAATCTAGAATATCATCAGGTCCCACTGAAGCTGTGTTTTTAACTTTAGATAGTGTAGTGACAACCTACTCTTTGTTGATAATTGGTGGTGGAGGGAGTTTTTTTGGGGAGAATTTGGGGTGATGGACATGTGAAATTTGAGCTGAATTTGTCTGCCAGCAGATTTGCTATATCTTATGCTTAAGTATAGGTGATGCCATCTACAACTAATTCTGCACATTGCTGGGTGTTGTCCTTAAGTTTGTGGACATAACTGAAAAATGCCGTATGGTTATCCTTAGCTTTGAAGGCTATTTTTACCTCAAAGTCTACTTTCAAAGACTTGACTAGTTCCCTGACTCACTTGTTTAGACTAAGGAGGGACTTTTTGCTTTGCTGTGCACATTATCTCTTACTTCTCAACAGGACTTTCTTTACTTTTTTGTATATCATATTATACCAGCATTATAGCAGGGGTCCACCAGGGTGGCTTGTTTTTGCCATTTGACCTGGGTTTATTTTGGACTGGTACTGCCATTTCTCTACAGCTGTTCATATGACTGTATAGGCCTTTGCTTTAGTTGCTGTGTTTTCTGGATTTGGGGGAATCTTAGAAAATAGCTAGCTATGCCATCCCTTAACAGGGGGTAATTTATCTTAGATAAATTCTTAAAGGTTTTGGGGTTAGATGGGAGGACTAGTTTTACCTTTATTTAAAGGGATACTGCTTTGATATCTGATCTTATCAGTGGGGGCATCACACTGGGGAGTATAATGCTATCCCATATCTGGGAATACCAGATCTAGGATATGTGTTCTCCTAGTGAGAGTGCAGACTAGCTGCTCCAGGGCATTTGAATTTACAAAGTCTTTAGGCCTGCATGTTAGTTGTTGTATATGTCTCCCAAATAATGGAGAGTAGATAAAATCACTCAGGAGTATGGTATTGGGCTGGATGGTGAATGATTCTAGGTAACTTCAGGCATGATGTATGGGTTTCTCGGTTCATAAAGGGGTACCTGTAACTAGCAGGAATATGGTAATGGATTTTCACTTGGTCGGTTGGATATGGAGTAGCTCAAGCATGTCATATCATTTGACCTGTCTTGAGGTGTGCTTTTTCTTTATATAGATAGATACACCTCCATCTTTTGCTCTTTCATGTTTAGTGGATAATAAGAACATATGAAAGGCATTATAACTATACACTGTCAGAGTGCTTTCCATGGATTTCAACCATGTTTCAGTAACTGCACAGATGTCAACATTCTCCAAGGTAAGGAAAGCTTCTAGGGAGTGCAGTTTCTTGTTGAGATTCCTAGCATACCGCTCAACTTTACAGATATTCTCCAAATGTCCAAATTTGCTTCACATTTTTGATCTGTTTCCCATAAATTTTTGTTTTTCTTGACAAATCACTGGGAAGATGTATGGATTAAAGTCACTACATAATGACATGCATTTGAGTTTCAAACTTCATATCCTTCAGAAAATGCATGCTAATAGAAATCCTGTTATTCTAGCAACTTTCTATGTTTATAACAGCAATACTTTAATGTGTCGCTGTTTTTGGACCTTTGTTCCTCCATTATCTCAGACTTTGTCCAGATTTCATGCACTAAAAAACTTGAGAAGTATGACTCTTAGCATTGAACATTAAAACCTTTTGATTGTCCTGAGTAGCTTTTGTTATGTTGGAAGGTTTGTCTGTTTGGTAATGCCTAAAAAAGGGACTATAAGGGTGTATAATGTTTTGGCCACTATCTGAAAAACTAGAGGTGACACATGAAGACCATCCTTGGCAAAGCAGTATGGCCTGTCGACCATGTCCTCCCAGGGTGACAAGTATTGGATGTCTTTGGAATGTCACCAGTAGCTAAGCCAATTATTTAAGTCAATCATTTCCTGTTGGTTTTGTGGCATTATTCTCGGAGATTGTAGAATGCTACTCCGTGTTAGGCTCATACCTGCCTGTAACACATGTTCTCAGAGCTCAACCATGTCTCTCTTCAAATTGTCCCCAAGAAGATATGTCTGAGGTAATTCACACCCCCATGGACTATGGCTGAGTCATACTGGTACTCAGGGGTAATTGATCTGAGTGCTTGCATAATCTGGAAGATCATGGCCCCTGACAGGCAACTAACTGTATCCTTCTCCTTATCCATCTTGGTAAGAGGGATATCAGTGTGTCTCATAATGGAGTCTTCTATGACCACAATATTGGGTTGTGGATTTTTTCTCCTTATGGGCTTGATAGTTGAGACACAATGACATGTGCCTTTATACGCTGTGATGGGAATTTTCTTGATTCTGTGTATGCAAGTTTCTGAGGACTGCAGCTGAGAGACCTTTGAGGTTTGGGTAAGTTATGTGTGAGCACCTCTGCATAAGTAGGTCTATGTGCGTGGTCTTTTGTTGGTGCGGTGAGTGATGTGTGTGAGTCTCTGACAAACCATTTGTTGCTTTTTGTGTCTGTATGTGAGAGCGTAGCCTCCAGTGTCAATATGTAATTACATCTCATATATACTGTATTAGTCTGTTGGAGAATTAAGTGGCTGTCAGTGTACATGAGGCAATTGCTACATTTTCTGATGATGTCCATGCTCACCAAGCTGAATGCAGAGACAGCAGGAACCCTGATGTGTAATTACAAGGGATAAGAGTGGAGGGTGTTTGTAACCAGATGGGGAAAGGGTGCTTATTTGGTATAATCTGCAGCTTACCTAACCATTGTTGCTGCCTATCATTCAGACCAGATGCTCTTTGAGTAGCCATAGTCTTGGGTAAGAGGGATATCAGTGTGTCTCATAATAAGGTAAGGTAGACCTAAACAGTCCTAACTAAATGCCTAAATGCTGTTCACTGCTCAAAATAGTTGCCCCTTGGGTAATGTCGGACTGAGATAAAGTTCTGAGGTGTTTTTTTGTAAATTTAAATTTCTGGTGATTGTGTTTATACAAGGCACTAATAAATACTACCATGTGAAGAGCAGTTTCTAACAAATGCAAGGCTTTTATACGATTAGAACAAAGCAAGTCTTACACTAATTATGCCCATAGACCAACCAGGTAAACACACAGTAAGCTTTCCATTAACAATTCCAAGCAGAGATGGGTGAATTCAGCCCTTTCCTGCCAAATACATTCATCTTTGATATAAAATACCTTGTTTGGAGCCCAAATGATAAGGAACTACAAACAGATGCCTAATATTAAGTAACAAACATCTGACATAATGTATTTCAGTGAAGAGCAGCAGCCCTTACAGTGGTTTGAAAATGCATCTTTAAAGAAGTGCAAAGAAAGAAACAGTAAATGGCACAGTAAACTTTTACAGTATAATGAAAATAAACAATGTTTCCAAAACATTGTGTCTGTACAGTGCACTGGCATTGCGACTAACTGTGTGCAAATGTGTCAAATTTATATCAGTACTGGAAATACAGAAAACTGATTACTGTGCCCTCTGGACAATAAAATGACCACACTCAGAGTCCTTTGGTGTGCTTCAATCTCATTTCAGATAGACCAGGCAAACACCTACTGCCAATCGATGAATAATCGGAGTCCCTCTAATTTAAAAGCACAGCAAGAAGGAAATGCTACCACAAACTTAAAGTTAAGGAAAGGCAGTAAGTAATTCAGGATAACAGCAGTGTACTTTAAACAACTTAAAATAGTGTGACTATTTAATAAAGTAATTTGCTTTGTAGAAATCAGTCAAAAAACACTCAATTGTGTAGAATCTGTAAAGGCACTAAAACCAAAGTAAGCTGATCAATAAGCCCTTCAGCCAATACAACAATTACATGCAGGAATCTCTTATGCATTTCTCCAACCTATACAAACAAGGATACCACCCACTAGATGGAAACCTCACTGTTCTCTTGTAACAACACAGAAAAGTGCTTGCTAGAATGTAAAAATGCACTACATATCTAACTAGCTAGATAAAACCAGTCAGGAGGAGAGGGAAACCACACTAACTACAATTCCAATCTCACATTGACCTACCACGACAGCAAACCAAACACATAAACACACAAAAACATACTCGGAGGCTCTAAATAAAAATCTGCTTAAGCAGCAGAGACCTCCAAAGCATACACCCAAGCAACCGCTACCCCAAAACAAAACACGTGCAACATAGCTCACAAAGCCAGTGTGCCAAACAGTCACAGCCCTTAAGGCTAAACAACACACCTGATACACTTGTAATAGGTGACTCTATCGTCAGGCACACTGACATCCAGCTCACCAGGCTGAACAAGGAGAAGGTCATGGTAAGCTGCCTGTCGGGCGCTAGGATCTGCCACATAACACAAGCACTCAGGTCACTCCAAAGCAAGTACAAATACGACTCAGCCATTGTTCATGCTGGTGTGAATGACCTGAGACATACCTCCCTGGACTACATGAAAAGAGACATAGAGGAGCTCTCTGAGCATGTAGCCCA
Organism: Protopterus annectens; assembly: GCF_019279795.1. Lineage (NCBI taxonomy): Eukaryota > Metazoa > Chordata > Ceratodontiformes > Protopteridae > Protopterus > Protopterus annectens. Next base: position 1,079,551,875 of record NC_056731.1, read on the forward strand.
GGCCGGTATGACCCTGACCTTGAGAAGCATCTTACCCTCACCAAGAATGATGCCACAATATGAAGACAAGATGATCAATTTCAACAAATGGCTTAAGTATTGGTGTCATTCAAAGGGGATCCAATGCCTGTCAGCCTGGGATGACATGCTCAACAAGCCACGATGCTTCGCTAGGGACGGCTTGCACCTGTCACCCCTGGGCTTTCGGATATTGGCAAAGGCTCTTGCTACCCCCATAGTGCCTTTTTTAGGCAAGGCTCAAAAGACAAACCCACCTCCATAGGCATCACAAGGGATAAGAAACTAAAAGTAATGCTACTCAATGCCAGAAGTCTAAACCTCAAGATGCATGCACTCAAAACTCTCCTTATCATGGAGAACATCGATATCTGTGCAGTAACAGAAACCTGGTTCAAGACTCCCGAGAGCACCCCAGCACTACCAGGTTATACCTCATACCATGCTTTTCGGCCCCAAAACTTGGACCGAACCACAAAAGGAGGAGGAGGAGTATCAATATTCATCAAAGATACCCACACCTCCAGGTTGGTGGCACAGCACAAAGCATCAGAGACTATCCATGTGCAACTAACAGTGGGTAAAACTGCCTTCCAGTTTATAGCCTGCTACAGACCACCCTCCCAAACCCAGGAATCCCACTCGGCCTTCCTGAGAACACTGGAAAATATGAAGGTCTCTCCAAACACCATTATATTGGGTGACTTCAACTACCCAAACATAGACTGGGAGCATTACTCAAGCTCCAACACCCTAGCCCCAAAGGTTCCTAGAATTTATAAACTCAAATGCTATGGAACAACTTGTTACCACTCCCACAAGAGGGGAAAACATACTGGACCTGATCATCACCAACATGGGGACTCTATGCTCCAGACCAGAAGTGAATCCCTCACTGGTAAGATCAGACCATAAACTAATCTCACTGGATATTCACATCCCGACTCCACCGCCTGCCCTGAATACCACAGTGAAAAACTTCTCCAAAGCAAATTTCACACTCCTCAAAACCGAGGTGGAATCCTTCAAAGCCCCCGGGCCTGTGAAAAATATGGCCCAGACTGCAAAATCCTTTATAAACACATTCTATGAACACCTTCAGGAATGCATGGATCATGCAATCCCAAATAAAACCAAGACCCAATCCTCCAAAGGCAGACATCCTGTCTGGTGGACCCCAGCCATAAACAAACTATACAATAGAAGGAGGAAGCTACTACATGATAGAGCAAAATCCCAAAAAGGGAAGGCATCTCTGATCAGTATTAGCAAAAACCTACGGGCACTCATAAAATCATCTACGGCCAGCTTCGAGAGAAAAATTGCAGAGGACACTAAGGATAATCACAAGGCTTTCTTTAGTAATGTTAGGAACCTGGGTGGGAATTGCCAGATATGCTCAGAATTAGTCCAAAATGACAAAAAATACACCAAACCCACAGACATTGCCAACATCCTAGCTGACAGGTTCAGTGCAAACTTCTCCACCCCTCCCCACCAAAAGGGCAAATATTTATCCCAGCAGAGTGCTGCCCCCCTGACATCTCAGATGCTCAGGTAAGAGCTGTCCTCTCCAAAGCAAAAAACACAGCATCAGTGGGACCAGACGGTGTCCCGGGCTGCGTCCTACATGAACTCCAAGAAGAGCTAAACCCAAACATAAAACTACTGTTCAATCTCAGCCTTATTACAGGATATGTACTCAAAGAGTGGCATACAGCAACAGTGGTCCCTCTCCACAATGGTGGTGCCTCAACGGATCCTGGAAACTATTGCCCCATAAGCCTGACTAGCTTGGTCTGCAAAGCTATGGAAAGGATCATTATGGACCTCATAAATAAAGATATTGGGGACCTACAGACACTGGATCCTACCCAGTTCGGCTTTGTTAAGGGCAGATCCTGCCTTTTAAACCTGGTTGATTTCTTTGAAACAGTCACCAAGGCCATTGACGAGGGGAAGGTGGTCCAGACAGCCTACCTGGACCTTGTAAAAGCCTTCGATACAATACCCCACTTGGGCATTATAGATAAGTTCACCAACTTAAATATAAACCCCTATGTCACTAGATGGGTTGCAAACTGGCTCAAGGACAGAACCCACATGGTTAGAATTGCTGGAACCATGTCAGACTCCAAACCAGTTACAAGTGGCGTCCCCCAAGGCTCAGTCCTGAGACCTCTCTTGTTCGGTATACATTTCTCAGAGGTACAGGCCAACACAGAAGGACTGTAGCTGACTAAGTTCGCAGATGACTGCAAACTGGGTGCCATAATCGAGTCTCCAGCTGACACAAGCATCCTACAAAAGGGCCTCATAGAAACAGACAACTGGTGCCAGAGCCATGGCCTCAAGCTAAATGCCAAAAAGTGTATAGTCATCCCATTTGGCAAAAACAAAGTGCCTACAAATTACCACATAGGTGGTAATCTATTAAGTATAGAAGAAGTAATCAGGGACCTGGGGACCCAAGTTGATAGCAATCTCTCATTTGACAACCACGTGGCCAAACTGGTTAGAAAAACATTTTATATAGTCCACCTAATCATGAAGGGATTCACATCTAGATCAGGGGAGGTCATCGTGCCTCTTTTCTCATCCCTCATCAGGCCCATAATTGAGTACAATGCCCCTTTTGGGATGTACCTTACCAGACACCTGCAGCAACTGGAAAGACCCCAAAAGTACCTCACCAAGAGGATCATAGGGCTCAAACAGATGCCATATGCTGCCCAGTTAAAGAAACTCCAGCTCTACTTAGTGGCATACCGCCTGCTCACAGGCGATCTGTGCCTGACGTATAAAGCCATGTCCAACACGGAATTAATGGACATGCTGCACCTCAGAAAATCCAAATCCCATCGAGCTACGTGCTCGAGAGACTTGAACCTCAGCACTGAAATAAATAGGACATGCTGGAGGGACAGATTCATAACCCAGAGGCTCCCTTCACTCTGGAATAAAATCCCAGTCCAGGTTAGGCAGAGTCCTTCATTGACTCTCTTCAAGAGGAATCTTGATGAGTAGATGGGAGATCGTAGGTTTACCCCGGGTATCACTTCTGTGTCACTGTTAGACAGAGGCACAGTATACTAACCTCGAAAAAGGGCATAGCAAAATTAATTTAAAATGGGTGGCGAAAGCCAAACACACTCTGGCAAGGCTTATAAATGCCCTAGGGCAGATAGCCTAGTATGAACCTATGCACCTATGAACAGGTAAATCAGTAGAACAGACAATGAGAGGTAAAAGGCATTTTTTCCAAAATAAGCATAAGGAAAGGCAAATAAAAAATTTAGGATGTCAACAGCAGTGTATAAATGGAGAAGCTTCAAAAGTTCAATTTACATTAACGGTGGGCATCTTAAAAATCACCAAATTTAAAAAGCAGATCAAGGAATGGGAGGGTGGCTGTGAAAAATAAACAGCAGGGAGTCAACAACAGTGCTTTTAGTTTTTGCAGGCATTGAGTCTTATCAGAAATGACAAAGCCACAGATATACTCTGTGCATTTAAGTATCACTGCAAAAACAAATTAAGCAATGAAAAAAGCATGTGAAGTGTGCATCATTTGAAAATTAAGTGTCTATCTGCCACAAAACAAAAATACCAGGCAATGCAGATTTCTCAAAACAGAAAACAAAATGGAAGAGGTAGAACAGACAACAGCTCTATCATTTTTGGCAAACCACAGACAAAAAACATATTATTTTTCTTGCCAGCAGGGAGTCATCAGCAGTACTTGTAGCTTTTGCAGACCTTGAATCTTATCAGACTGCTTTACAAATATAACACTTCATATATAAGTTGCTTGTATTGTTATTGTTGTTTGAACAGTAGGAAGTTGTTCCAACTGAATGTTATAGTGTGTATGGCTTTCCTACTGTATTATTGAAGAGGTGTCTGCTATCTCAATGTTCTTAATGTTGTTGGCAGACATTTGAAGGTATACTTAAGTTACATGTGTGTTGCAATCCTGCATAACTGTCCTCTGATGGTTTGTTTAAAAAAATTTGTATACCGTTTACAATCATTGTTGTAACACAAGCCACTGACATTTTTTTCTGGTATGTCTGAATTGTTACTTAGTATAAATGTGATCATAATTACATTGTTTTAATTGTAAAGTGCATACAGAAGTATAATACAAATATACAGTGGCTATAAAAAGTGTACACACCCTTGTTAAAATGCCAGAGTTTTGTGATATAAAAAAATGAGACCACAGTAAATCATTTCAAAACTTTTCCCACCTTTAATGTTACCTATAACCTTTACAACTCAACTAAAAAACAAACAAATCTGTTAAGGGAAAAATATAAAA
>NC_056731.1:1079561216-1079593716 GCF_019279795.1 Protopterus annectens
TTTACCTTTTCTCTGTTTTAGATCAGGGACTTGTTACATTATTTGTTTTTGTCAGGGAGATTTGTGTTGTACAGATCAGGGACAAAAAAGATTGCTGTCTTGTCATAGATCAGGGAAACAGGATAGGTAGGTAGTTATTCTAGATAAACTGAAAAAGAGAAATCGTGGTACCACGTGATAAGAAGAGTTACTTAACATTTTCTAAATAAGTTAAGACAACATGGGAAATAAGTGCACAAAAAGATCCCGAGATCCGCCATTAACCGAAAACGCGAAATATATGCAATTACAACGTGCCGACAATGTTAGGTACTATACAAAATGGGTTAATAAATATGAATTTGATGACAAACTAGAAAAACCTTCACTTATCAAACTTGTCAAACAGCTCAAAACTGACGCAAAAGGTCAGGTAAAAAAGCAACGCCAATTAGGCATTTCCCAGGCACACAGGTGGCTTGAGGAAGCAAACTGCAGGGAACAAAAGAGTAATAATTCAAAAGCAATGTTTTTAGATAAAGAGGACAATAACTTGGTAATAGCATCGGCCCCTCTGCCCCCTCCACTTCCCTTACCAGAATATGAAGCGAGTGGACAAACTGATCCACCTCTGCTATACCCAACTGTCCCTGCAAAACCAAAACCGTTTGTCAGAGATCCTGTCGAGACTAGGTCTCGAACACGTAAAACAAGAGGGGATATGGAGTTATATCAAATGACTGGAAATTCACGGGCTATGAGCGAAGAAGAGATATGTCCGCTCATGGAAGTATCAAATCCTCAGGCAGGACAGGGAGGGCAGGACCCAACTATCCTGGTATATAGACCGTGGATACCGGAAGACATCCGGAAAGCCACAGAGGGAATTCACCATCCAAAAGTTAACTTTAGAAAATTCTTAGAAGATTTACAGGGCATGAGGTTAAGTTATCATTTAAATGGGGAAGAAGTAGAGAAAGTAGTCAGACAAATCGTAGGTCCAGATTGGCACATGATCAGTGGCAACTGGAATCCCCGTTACGCAGAACATAAGCCACTCCCACATAGTAACGCAGAGCTGGATAACAGAGTGAAAGGTCTGACAGACCGATTCTCTGAGAAATGGAAGCCTAGGGCAGACTGGACTTGCATTAATCAATGCATCCAACAAGAAGGTGAAACTGTTGATAGATATTATGCTAGATTATTAGAATGTTTTAATAACCATTGTGGAATGCAGGTACCTGAAGACCAAACACATGATTCCCCATATGAGCAGCAACTAAAGAATGCATTTTTGAAAGGTAGTATTGCACCCATTTGTAGTTTTCTTGCAAAGCACATGGTAGATCACCGTACAAGTAGATTACAGTCATTACTTGAATATGCAAGACATGCCGGAAGGCATTTTAAAAGAAAACCCAAGTATTTGCAGTAGAAGACGGAGCGGAAGTCTTTGTAGTACAGTCCGGGAAGAAGGGCAAGAAAAATGACCAGGGAAATAAACAATCTGATAAGCGAGGAGTTTGAAGAGAGAAAGAAAAGGGGTGAATGTTTTAAATGCAGGAAAAAGGGACATTTGGAAAGGGATTGCAAGCAAAATAAGAAGGTAGCCACGGAAGATAAGGAGGGTGAGGACTGACTATATGGTAGCCAGGAATCACTAGAAAGAAATAACCAAGGAGAGACAAATGTGAATGTGATAGAGGGAGCAGAGGATGTGATAGAAGAAATAGAGGATGTGCAAGAAATCACAGACAATGAAGAAAATGAAATTTTGGACTTAGCATTATTGAGCCTGGAGCTCTACTTAGCAGACACAAAACCGGAAGTTACACTTCTGGTCGAGGGGAGGGAAGTTAAATTTCTGTGTGATTCTGGGGCATCACGGACCCTGATACATCCTTCCAAACTACCAGAAAATTCAGAATCACTTGATTATATATTAGTGAAAGCAGCTAATGGACAACTGTATCGGGAACCACTCTCCCATAACATAGCAATAACTGACCCTATTTCAGGGATGACCCAGAAAAGCAAAATTGTTGTTTCTGCAAAATGCCCAGTAAACCTTTTGGGCAGAGACCTTATGCAGATTTTTGGCATAGCAGTAATTCCAACTATGCAGGGTATGGAAGCACAGTGACAAATGGATACTTTTGTAGTGCGATCGGAGAGTGAAACATTTTACTGGTACAGCCAGGACTTGGTTACGACTGGTCCAGGGGCAGTAACCGAAGAACTGATGAACGTAGCCATCAGTAAGTCCCCCTCCCTTGACACTGATAAATAGCATTTGTTGCACTGTACTCTGTATTATTGCAGCACACCAGGACCTGATAAGGAATATGAGCAAGAACTATTTAAAAAAACGTGCAAACAGATTAGTATTGCATAATCTTTACAGGGACACAGAAGGGAACAGTGTGGTTAGCTGTTCATTGCCCCAGGAATTCTTTGCACTTTATAAATCTAATTGACTACCACATGTCAATTTAACTAAGGTCAAGAATGTGAAGTGGGCAGACCTAGGAGAAAAAGTCACGAGGTGGGAAAGACAGACAGAATTAGAACTATCCGAACAGGGAGTACAAAAGCAGAAGTTAAATTGGATAACACAGAAACACCCAGCTGTGCACTTGCAGTCTAGCAAGGACAGCTGATTAGCACTCTTCCTAGAAGAGGAAGAAAAAGCCTTACAAAGCATACCAGAAACTCACTGGTCTACAGGGAAATCAGATGTATGACTTATCCGTACAGCAGGACCAGTTACAATCACACCAAAGTCAGCATTTAGACCACTAAAGAGACAGTATCCCTTAAGAAAAGATGCAGAAGTAGGAATCAAACCTATAATAGTGGCTTTACTTAAGGAAGGAGTACTGGTAGAATCTCCCAATTCTCCATGTAACACACCCTTATTTCCTGTTAGAAAAGCAAATGGAGAATGGCGTATGGTCCAAGATTTATAAGCTGTAAATGATGCAGTAATACCTAGAGCACCTACGGTGCCAAATCCACACACTTTATTGAATGATTTAAAGCCTCAACAGAAATATTTTTCTGAGGTAGATATTAGCAATGCGTTTTTCTCAATACCGATACACCCTGACAGCCAACATTGGTTTGCATTTACATTTCAGGGGAAAAGGTATACATACACGTGACTACCACAGGGATATTGTGAAAGCCCAACAATATCTGCACAGGAAATGGCAAGTAACTTGGCGGGATTTATCCCACCGAGAGGCAGCCAGATTTTACTTTATGTAGATGACATTCTGTTAGCAGTCCCCACCCAGCAACAATGCAGAGAAGATACCATAGCATTACTGCAATTTTTAGCCACTCAAGGACACAAAGTAAACAAAAACAAACTGCAGCTTTGAAAAAAGCAGGTTAAATACCTAGGATATGTAATATCTAAAGAAGGCAGAATATTAGATGAAGACAGGGAAATAGCAATCTTGCGAAAATAAAAGGTACTGTCTTGTCATTACAGATATGTTTTCCAAATGGGTGGAAGCTTTTCCGACCAAAAATCCAGATGCAGCTACTGTTGCGAAAATACTCATTAAAGAAATTATTCCTAGATTTGGCATACCGGAAAAGATCTACAATGACAATGGCACACACTTTGTAAATCAAACTATACAACAGTTGAGCCAATTTTTTGGAATCTCTTTAAAAAACCATTCCGCATATCATCCACAATCTGCAGGACTAGTAGAGAGGCACAATGAGGTTCTGAAGGGTAAGCTTAGGAAAATAATAACAGAGACTCAAAAGAATTGGGTGCACTGCCTGCCTCTGGTGCTATTCAGCATGAGAACTGTTCCAAATGCAAAGGGGTTAACTCCTTTTGAAATATTGTTTGGGAGGGCATATTATATACCTCAGTGGAAACCTCTCATGCCTGCAGATCAGGAGGCTGGCAGTTCACTTGTAGAGTATATGAGGCAACTTTTGAATAACAAACAACTTCTGCAGTTAAATTATGTTTCCGATAAAGAATAGACCAGACCATCGGAAGCAGTAGTACAACCAGGGTCGTGGATCTGGGTGAAGGTCGTGAAGAAGAAAAACTGGAGTTCTCCGAAGTGGGAAGGGTCGTTTCAAGTTTTGCTGGCAACACCCACTGCAGTCAAGATAGCTGAACATGTGTCCTGGATCCATTTGACACACTGTAAACTGGTCAAAAACTTTGAACTGGACAAAAACCTTGTTACTGTTATACAACAAGAACAAAATGATCAGGTATAGAGTAAACAGGGATGCAGAACAGCCTCAGAAAAATTGCATGATCATCCTGTTAGCTATACTGGTAACAATGATCTTTTTGCTGTGGCCTTTCCTTTTTTCAGCCACATGAGTTGAACTGAATAAACGTGATGTGTTACTCATAGACTGGCATCCAAACTTTAACACTTACCAAGCAATTAAATATGTGTATGCTGAAACTTTTAATGTTTCGAACTGCTGGATTTGCACAGCTATACCAACAGCATACGGGGGATTATTAATGACTGCTGTCCCCCCTAGGGGTCAATGAGACCTGGGAAAATTTGATTTTTGATACTACACCTGTAAAATCACAAGACAAAATAGCATTGTACCTACCTGTTACACAAAAAGGAATTGTGTGTTTTTATAAAAATGACACTATTCAGGTGGGTTGGAGCAATTGCAATGTGACTGTTTCTTATAAATGTTATATTAAAGCTAATAAGGCAGAAACTATTTGTGATGCAAACTATGACTCATATCTTGAGAAAATGCAAAAAAACTGTTAGTGAAGTACAGCATAATCCTGTTCTTTTGAAGCAACTTTCTATCATTGATAAGAAAATGTTTCATGCAGGGCAAGCATATATCAATACTAAAGTAGAGAATTGTTATTTTGTCTGTGGGAAAACGGCATACAAATGGCTACCTGAGAATTGGTCCGGCAGTTGTTTTTTGGGTTACCTGGTTCCGGCCATACGACACACTGCAGCTTTGCCTCGAGGGAAAATTCAAAACGTCAGAGAGGTCAGCAATAAACCTGGAAATCCAATCAAGAGATCCGAGAATCCAATGGGACGAATCAAAGCAGGATGGAAAAAACATAATTCCGTGAAGAACAAAGATAAACTAACACACATGGACTTGAGTAACACTATTATATCATGGGCAGGCATAGCCCCTGCATATGGCACAGTAAAATCAATTTGGGAGCTGAGAAAACTGTCCAAACTTCTCGAAGTTATGAGCAATACAACTTTTTCTGCTCTCAAATTAGTGACTGATGAACTAAATGCTATGAGAACTGTGGTGCTTCAAAACCGCATGGCTCTTGACTTCACCCTAGCGGTGAGAAGTGGTATGTGCGCTTTAATCAAAGAAGAATGCTGCTCGTACATTCCAAACAATCAACATGAGATAAACGATCATCTTGAGGTGATCCAGCAAATGTCGGCCATGACCAAACCAGGCCCAAACCCTCTGACGGACTTTTTCCAGAATTTGTTTGGGGGGGCGGGGTTCCATCCTAATGAACATCCTGATTGCCATTTGTGTGGGATAACTCCTACTAGGAGCATGCATTTGTTGTGGTATTCCCTGCATGAAAAAATTAATCAAAGATTTTATAGACATGTCAGTTTCTGAGACTTTGTATCAAAGTACTGAAATTGAAGAATTGTTGAAAAGTGAAATACTTTCATAAGTCTAAACTAAATGACTCTCTTAACTGCAAATCCTAAATGGAAGAGGTTAGGAGAAGAAGCAAACTGTTTATGCTTTTGAAAATAGAATAAAAAGTATTAACAAAGGGGAAATGTCAGAAAAATATGTATTAATGTGTGTGCCTAGTGCTAATAAGAAGCTGAAAGAGTTAACACATTTTCATTCTATTTTATATACAACTTAGTTTTATATGAAACTAAAAGATATTTTTGAAACTGCAGTATGCTTTCTGAAACTTGCTAGATGCCCTCTGACCTAGTATTCGCCAGCACAGCAAAATTCATGTGTATGCCTTTTGGAAATGTACTGAGAAGCAGGTGATTATCTGCTAGGTCAGGAAATAATACATGGAACAATACTGTTTTCTATAATGTTATGACTTTGAACAATCAGCTCTGTTCGTGTTATGAGAACATGCACAGCTGCAGAGGGAAAAGATACAGTTAGACAAAAGACTGTTTAAACAAATGGACTATAATCTGTACTTGCTTTGTGCTCAAATTAGCCATAGTACCTTGAATGGTAACATTGCATAGTGGGACCGGTGGTCATCAAGGCCACGTTGTTTTTCTTAGGAAGTTTTTCATAAAATGGATAGTGCAAGCAGAATATCATGGACAAACAGCTGCTATGAACTAATGATGTTAGAACTTGTGATCTGTTATGTCAGCTTGGTAGGCAATGTCTGTTAGAAAATGTATGAAGATGGTTTCACTTCCTGATTTCAGTTAGACAAACTCTGTATTAGCACATTTTTGTCTCCTTGCTGCAAGATTAAAGTGCCTTAACCTGAACCTGCCGTGTATTGATCTTTTTGAAGTTGTTTTTTCCTTTGACACTCTCCCTCTCAATAGTACAAATGTATACATACAGAGACAGAATACATAGGTTCATAGGTTCATAGGTTCATACTAGGCTATCTGGCCTAGGGAATTTATAAGCCTAGCCAGAGTGTGTTTGGCTTTCGCCACCCATTTTAAATTAATTTTGCTATGCCCTTTTTTCGAGGTTAGTATACTGTGCCTCTTTCTAACAGTGACACAGAAGTAATACCCGGGGTAAATCTACGATCCCCCATCCACTCATCAGGATTCCACTTGAAGAGAGTCAATGAGGGACTGTGCCTAACCTGGACTGGGATTTTATTCCAGAGTGAAGGGAGCCTCTGGGTTATGAATCTGTCCCTCCAGCATGTCCTATTGATTTCAGTGCTGAGGTTCAAGTTTCTCGAGCGTGTAGCTCGTTGGGATTTGGATTTTCTGAGGTGCAGCATGTCCATTAATTCCGGATTGGACATGGCTTTATACGTCAGGCACAGATTGCCTCTGAGCAGGTGGTATGCCACTGAGTAGAGCTGGAGTTTCTTTAACCGGGCAGCATATGGCACCTGTTTGAGCCCTTTGCTCCTCTTGGTGAGGTACTTTTGGAGTCTTTCCAGTTGCTGCAGGTGCCTGGTAAGGTACAACCCAAAAGGGGCATTGTACTCAATTATGGGCCTGATGAGGGATGAGTAAAGAGGCACGATGACCTCCCCTGATATAGATGTGAATCCCTTCATGATTAGGTGGGCTATATAAAATGTTGTTCTAACCATTTTGGCCACGTGGTTGTCAAATGAGAGATTGCTGTCAACTTGGGTCCACATGTCCCTAATTACTTCTGCCGTACTTAATGGATTACCACCTATGTGATAATTTGTGGGCACTTTGTTTTTGCCAAAAAGGATGACTATACACTTTTTGGCATTTAGCTTGAGGCCATGGCTCTGGCACCAGTTGTCTATTTCTATGAGGCCCTTTTGGAGGATGCTTGTGTCAGCTGGAGAGTCAATTATGGTGCCTAGTTTGCAGTCATCTGCGAACTTGGTCAGCCACAGTCTTTTCATGTTGGCCTGTACCTCCGAGAAATATATAGCGAACAAGAGAGGTCCCAGGACTGATCCTTGTGGGACGCCACTTGTAACTGGTTTGGAGTCTGACATGGCTCCAGCAATTCTAACCATGTGGGTTATGTCCTTGAGCCAGTTTGCAACCCATCTAGTGACATAGGTGTTTATATTTAAGCTGGTGAGATTATCTATAATGCCCGAGTGGGGTATTGTATCGAAGGCTTTTGCGAGGTCCAGGTATGCTGTGTGGACCACCTTCCCCTCATCAATGGCCTTGGTGACTGTTTCAAAGAAATCAACCAGGTTTAAGAGGCAGGATCTGCCCTTAACAAAGCCGAACTGGGTAGGATCCAGTGTCTGTAGGTCCCCAATATCTTTATTTATGAGGTCCATGATGATCCTTTCCATAGCTTTGCAGACCAAGCTAGTCAGGCTTATGGGGCGATAGTTTCCAGGATCCATTGAGGCACAAAGTTTGTGGAGAGGGACCACTGTTGCTGTACGCCACTCTTTGGGTACATATCCTATGGTAAGGCTGAAATTTAACAGTAGTTTTATGTTTGGGTTTAGCTCTTCTTGGAGTTCATGTAGGATGCAGCCCGGGACACCGTCTGGTCCCATTGATGCTGTGTTCATTGCTTTGGAGAGGGTGGCTCTTACCTGAGCATCTGAGATGTCAGGGGGGCAGCACTCTGCTGGGATAGATATTTGCCCTTTTGGTGTGGGGGGGGAGTTTGCGCTGAACCTGTCAGCTAGGATGTTAGCAATGTCTGTGGGTTCGGTGTATTTTTTCTCATTTTGGACTAATTCTGAGCATATCTGAGAATTCCCACCCAGGTTCCTAACATAACTAAAGAAAGCCTTGTGATTATCCTTAGTGTCCTGTGCAACTTTTCCTCTTGAAGCTGGCCTTAGATGATTTTATGAGTGCCCGTAATTTTTTGCTAACACTGATCAGAGATGCCTTCCCTTTTTGGGATTTTGTTCTATCTTGTAGTAGCTTCCTCCTTCTATAGTATAGCTTGTTTATGGCTGGGGTCCAGCAGACAGGACGTCTGCCTTTGGAGGATTGGGTCTTGGTTTTATTTGCGATTGCATGATCCATGCATTGCTGAAGGTGTTCATAGAATGCGTTTATAAAGGATTCTGCGGTCTGGGCCATATTTTCCACAGGCCCGGGGGCTTTGAAGGATTCCACCTCGGTTTTGAGGAGTTGTGAAATTTGCTTTAGAGAAGGTTTTCACTCATTCATTCATTAGTTTATGGTCTGATCTTACCAGTGAGAGATACACTTCTGGTCTGGAGCATAGAGCCCCCATGTTGGTGATGATCAGGTCCAGTATATTTTCCCCTCTTGTGGGAGTGGTAAAAAGTTGTTCCATAGCATTTGAGTTTATAAATTCTAGGAACCTTTGGGCTAGGGTGTTGGATCTAGAGTAATGCTCCCAGTCTATGTTTGGGTAGCTGAAGTTGCCCAATATAATGGTGTTTGGAGAGACCTTCATATTTTCCAGTGTTCTCAGGAAGGCCGAGTGGGGTTCCTGGGTTTGGAAGGGTGGTCTGTAGCAGGCTATAAACTGGAAGGCAGTTTTACCCACTGTTAGTTGCACATGAATAGTCTCTGATGCTTCGTGCTGTGCCACCAACCTGGAGGTGTGGGTATCTTTGACGAATATTGATACTACCCCTCCTTTTCTGGTTCAGTCCAAGTTTTGGGGCTGAAAAGCATGGTATGAGGTATAACCTGGTAGTGCTGGGGTGCTCTTGGGAGCCTTGAACCAGGTTTCTGTTACTGCACAGATATTGATGTCCTCCATGCTAAGGAGAGGTTTTGAGTGCATGCATCTTGAGGTTTAGACTTCTGGCGTTGAGTAGCATTACTCTTAGTTTCTTACCCCTTGTGATATCTATGGAGGTGGGTTTGTCTTTTGAGCCTTGCCTAAAAAGGCACTATGGGGGTAGCAAGAGCCTTTGCCAATATCCGAAAGCCCAGGGGCGACAGGTGCAATCCGTCCATAGCGAAGCATCGTGGCTTGTCGAGCATGTCATCCCAGGCTGACAGGCACTGGATCCCCTTTGAATGACACCAATACTTAAGCCAGTTGTTGAAATTAATCATCTTGTCTTCATATTGTGGCATCATTCTTGGTGAGCGTAAGATGCTACTCAAGGTCAGGGTCATACTGGCCTGGGCTACATGCTCAGAGATCTCCTCTATGTCTCTTTGCATGTAGTCCAGGGAGATACATACCAACATATAAATATGTACATATGCAGACACACATAGACCTATATGTTGTGAGATATGTATATATATATATATATATATATATATGTACAGCAAAATATAAATATACATGTATGCATACATATACAGCTATATCTCTATATAGTAATGTATAATGTAAATATATATATATATATATATATATATATATATATATATATATATATATATATATATATATATAGATAGATAGATATGTGTGTGTGGCTGTAAATATACACATGAATATAGCTAGGATATGATAACAGCAATTACGAGTAACATATGTTCACAGGCCATGCATATGGAGGTGAGGGGTCCAATAAACAAACGTTTAACACATAACATCAACCCCTCCATCCCCCAGCTAGGCTGGTGAGACATACAGATACACAATAAAGATAAACACACTACTGCTTCCCAGACCTCCGGCAGGATACTACCAGTGGGAGAGACCTGCCAGGTCTAATCTTGAAACATAGATATAGATGTCCCTTGTGGGACACCAAAAATTAATGATTGGAGGCAGTCCCGGTAATGACTTATCAAACCAGGTTGTAGAGGTACATGGACCAGTAGGTTGTACAAGCTTGATAACCCATGGGTCGACACAATGTTCAACATGTGTCCCAACACGGGGACAGTGGGCAGTGTGTAGTGGTGTGTTTACACCCCGCCTTCACCCAAAGTAAGGATGAGTGCTGTAGAGGAGTGGCAGTTGGGGGAACTATGGGTATGAAATTATGGGCCTAGGCGTGCAGGTGTTGGCTGGCACAGTCATAGTAGGACAGCCCTGGGGATGTAAGTATTATTCCAAAATGGGCATAGCTGACGCCCATACCTCTCAACCCCTAAGAGCACATCCACTGGACAGGACATAAACCATTAGGGGAACAAATAGGGACCATACCTCTGAACTATCCCCGATTTCCACGGACGTCCCTTATTTCAACTCAATTTCTAACTCTGTCCCACTTAATCCCTCCTAAAACTAGTGACATTTGGAGAAAAGGTGGTGAATTGCATGTAATGAATAACGACAACAATTAACAATTAAGAGTTATAAACATCATTTACCTCAGAAAATGTGTATGAATTCATATGCTCTGAGTCTGTCAATGTGTCAGGTTAATAGCACCAATAATTTAAATGTGTCCTTGATGTTGTTATGCCATGTCCCTGATTCAGTTTGTATTTTTCCCGAATCGTATGAAAGGTCTGATAGGGACAGAAAGCACATATTCCACTTACAACCTTAGAAAGATGATAGAATATTAGGTATGCAGTAGCATGACTCAGCTGAAGGATGTGGGTTCCAAATCCCAATTACTTGTTTGTAGTGAAGAGTGTCAGTTCCCATGTATTAGCCAGATGGGTGCAGATTGTAAGAAGAACACACCAATAATATGATTTAGTCTCTGGACAGGCCGCGGATTCAGTACAGTCGAGCGGTGTGCTGTTGCCTAATGGGCAGCCATTCCCGATACTGTAGGCATGTAATCCAATATAATAGGTATCACAAGGTAATATCGTAGTCCTCACTCCCACCCAGGGGTATGAGTGTCAGATGCAAACACCAAATGCAGTGCATTTGCAAGTGCGGGAGCAAGCAGGTGTAAGCCTGTTTGTCCGCCAGTATGCCAGTATTACACTGGTAAAGCAATGTAGAGGCTAACTGACTGTAAGAAACTGTAACCAGAGGTTAGCTTTGCTTAGTACCGCACAAACCCACATACACCTGATCCCAACTGCTTTAATGTGCCTTAATCACTCCGTGTCCAATGGCCTTGTTCTACCCAGCAACAAAATAAATGGCCTCTGCAAGGCTTGAAACCAGGACCCTACACACACAGCTACTGTGATTTACCACTAAGCCATGGCAGATCTACAGACATCGGACCTTATCACAAACATATCATCCAGCACAGTCATTCAACAGTATAGGAAATGTATTCCATCATGTAGATGTATGTGTGAGTGTTTATGTCCAGCATATAGATACACGCACATATATATATAGATATATCACGAACATTCCATGTGACAACAAAGCATTACAAAGGAATGAAAAGTGAAACACCAGCAATGTCTGTATTATGTAGTAGTGTTGTCCTATGTATCATATAATATCAAGACTCCCTCAGACAGGCATGTCATTCACACACGCAAACATTTGTACATTGGCCATATACATCACTCTGTGCATGTTATTTACATTAACACAACAGTTCCTGTCCAATCAATTACATGAGAACAGTACTCTTGCAAGGTGCTCTGTGTGACATCATCATCATGATAAAGGTAAATAGTGTAACCATAGAGGGACCGGTAGTGTTGTGTGTACAATGGGGTCATCCATATCACGTGTACCTGGAACATTTAGGAGTCATGTGCATACTAGGATCGTGCACCTCAGAGACAGGGGTGAGGACAACTGGAGTATGTTGTGATGCATATTAAAAGGGTTACATGTGTCCAGTGTCACGTGTGTGAAATTGACAGCTATGTATGGAGCAAATGTTCTAGGAACTGATTGGCCTTCTGTTTCCATAGGGTGAGAATGGGATGTGGGGGACAGAGAGTAGGTATGCTCATAGAGGATAGGTAGGGTGGGATGACAGACAAGACAGCATACATGGTCGGTATATGACACATGTGGGGGGATACACCTTGGACAGGCAGTGGTGTTCTGCAGTCACAAGCCCATGAACCCCCAGATGGAAACAGTTGGACGGAGGTGCCCAGCCATGGGCAGCCACCACTGCACCAAAACAGCTGCAAAGGTGGCAGTGCTGGGGGCTGACTAGGAGGGGCAGCCTCACCCTGTAAATGTGACACTCTGCCCTTGAGCTGGTGTATCTGGCCTCAAAACCCCTTATTGAGCCCTCCCACGCATCATGTCCGGGACTGTACGACAGTGGACATGTTCCTGTCTGGACCTGCTCCCAGGGATGACAAGCCCATCCTCAGTGGCAGTACCTCCAGAAGGTGGTGCAGAGCCAACAGAGGTGGAGGTCCAAGTCTGGGCACCAGTTGAACTGGTGCCCGGTGCCATGGCCAGCTGAAGTGGGATAGGAGGGTCTGCCAGGATCTTCAAACCCATACAGCCTGTAGTGTTGCGGTTTAAAGACAGATATGGCTTAGTAATAGTCAACAGCATTTAGGATTACTTATAACAGCATGCATATATATGACCATCAACCCAACACAACAGATGGTATTCATTTGCAGAGGGAGCACAACACATGCACATATACTGCATGACATCTGTACAAAGTGTAGGAGACTTGTGACTGCAGCTATGAGCAGTGGCCCATTACTGGCATGTCACTGAGAACCCCAGACAGTGTCTGTCATACCACTGTTTCATGTGACATATGTCCAGTCAGTGATGCGTCGGCAGTCACTCATCACTATCACCATGTACTGGCTTTAATCCTCACACTATGCTCCTCCTGTTCACAGATGTGTGTTCAGTGAGTAACACAGGAAACAAATGGTTCCACACACTGACCAGTCCACAGATGGCCCTACAGATGGGGGTTCCTCACAAACAGAGCACTGTCTTGTCAGTTTTAAAACATGCAGAATAGCCATTGCCATACACAACTTGTTAAACAGGTAGTAGTCTCAATAAAGCATAGCTACACTTACATGCTGTAGTCAAGTCTGGCACATCACCCTCCTGTCTTTAGGCTATTTCCCACTGTGTATGTTGTTTGAGGAACATCCAGATATTATCTGTGATGCCGTTTAGCAAACACCAGATCCAGGTACCTCTCACAGCGACTGTCATGGGCAAACACCAACATGATGCTCCTAGATATTGTACTGTGTTTTTCATGTGAACAGCTATGGGAACATCATCAAAGCTGTTCCACATGCAATCAACTAAAGGAGGACTGCAATAGGTGCAGAGGCCATCACCTGATCATGACCATCACTTTCAAAACACAAGCTGGTGAGCAGGAGTCCACCTCCACATCCACCAGAGAGTGTGTGGGAGGGACAGACAGAGGCAAAGTACATCAGAGAAGGGCTTGGAGACTAAAACCTAAGCATCATCTGTCACATACCTACCAGTACAAGGGTTCAAACCCCTGACTGACTAGTCATTACTATTACAAGTGCGTGAAGTTACTCCATGTGCCACAAAGCTGACATGTTGGTGTGCTGTAAGAACATATGTTTGCTGGTGAGTGACATCTGCAACAGAGATATAGTAGATACACATTAGGTGTAGCACACCATGCTGGCCACATGAATGGATGTCATTGTCAACACAACCACTCTCTCTAATGGACTCATATTGACACTCTTTGCCAGGCCCACAAATACACTCCCAAACTACTTAGTTTACCACACTGCAGTAATGCACAGGTACTACATGCACCACAGGGGATATCCGAGGTTCTATGGGCTAGGGCATGTGAATGTGTTTGACATCTGTCAGTATGCCAATGGGAGTTATACTGGGAGTGACTGTGGTTGGGAGCATCATATCTCACATGCAAACACAAGGTGCCAGTACTGACATGCATGTGTGCATTGCTTCATGGATGTGTGTAGTGGTTGGCTGTGCAAGATGGCTGTACAAGGCTGGGTGAGGGGTAATCCTTGGCATCATGCCACCCAACAATGGTGTGCAGTGTGGTACAGGGGTGTAGTGTCTGCAATGTCCCACACAAATGGGTATTGTATGAACTGTCCTGACATCCTGGTTACCATTGTGTATGGCCATAAATTTGCAATGCATGCCATGTATGTGTTTGATAATCCTTGACATGCACATTGCCTGGGATGTGCATGTCCCACAATAATGTACAGTGACATGTACAGGTGTACCTGGTTTGGCTGGCACATGTGCACACAGACTGTTATCCTCCGATATGCCAATACTGGTCTGGTGTGGCAGGACCTGCTTATAGTCAGCAGGTTGACCCTGCACCTGCATTGATAGCATGATACAGGTATTCCCTGTTGTCAGTGGCATTGTTCCATGCAGGTCACATGTGTAAGGCATTGTATGGCCTCTGTGGATCACATTTGATGGCACCACATATGTTGCAGGCATCCAGTGGGGAACATAGTGAAGGCACATTGTCCACAGTTATGTGCTTATTGTACTGCTGTACAGGGTGTCATGCCCTCTGCAGCCCACTGCAATCACACCATGCCTACTATCTGTCATAAATGTGCAGGGTACTAGCAACATAGTGGGATATTCTAGGTGAGTGTGTTTGTGTATGACACATGGGTTCAGGACGTATTCCGAGTAATATTAGGGTTGCATACTTTGTTCACCAGGCCTTTTGCCAGATGTAGGGGTATGACTTGCCAACACAGTGCCTTTTGCCAGATGTAGGGGTATGACTTGCCAACACAGTCCCTTGGCTGGCTGACATCTGTACTCCTCGTGAAGTGGACTTTGTGACATATAAGATGGACACCATATAGGAAAACTACAAAACCCACTCCCCAACATGTCCGATGGTTCGACACTCACAGCCACCTCCACACAGGCTCTGACAAACACACACACACACACACACACACACACACACACACACACACACACACACACACACACACACACACACACACACACACACACCTGCCATGTCTTGGAATAGTACCCCTACCTAACTAGTGTATCACACTACAGCATGTGCTACAGAGATTACTGGGTTACAGCAGTCCCAGAGGTGTATATCTAGGTGGGTGACATCAGCAGTATTGCCAAAGGTGGTCATGTGAATTGTAAAGAGTGTGCATACTCTAAAAGTCATTTTTACTTTCTCAGGCAGGCACACGCAGTTGGTCTCTCTTGAAATTGAACCCCTACCTAACTAGTTTAGCACACTACTGCAATACGCAGCTACAGTACAAGCTACGGAGTATACTAGGTTACAGCACTCCTAGAGGTGTATTCCTAGGTGGGTGACATAAGCAGGATTGCCAAAGGTGGTCATGTGAATTGCAAAGAGTGTGCATACTCTAAAAAGCATTGTTATTATCTCAGGCAGATAGAGACACACATTTGGTCTCTCTTGGAATGGAACACCTACCTAACTAGTTTATCACACTACAGCAATACGCAGTTACAGCACATGCTACGGAGAACACTGGATTGCAGTAGTCCTAGAGGTGTATTCCTAGGTGGGTGACATCAGCAGGATTACCAGAGGTGGTCATGTAAATTGTAAAGAGTGTGCATACTCTAAAAAGCATTGTTCTTGTCTCAGGCAGACAGAGACACACACAGTTGGTTTCTTTTGGATTGGAATCCCTACCTAACTAGTTTATCACACTACAACAATACGCAGTTACAGCATGCGCTATGGAGAATACTGGGTTACAGCAGTCCTAGAGGTATATTTCTAGGTGGGTGACATCGGCAGGATTGCCAAAGGTGGTCGTGTGGGTTGTAAAGGGTATGCATACTCTAAAAGCTTTGTTTCTTTCACAGGCAGACAGGCAGACACACACACACAGTTGACCTATTTGGGATTAGAACACTTACCAAACTAGTTTAACACACTACAACATTGCACAGTTACAGCACATGCCATGGAGATTACTGAGTTACAGTAATCCCAGAGGTGTATTCATAGGTGGGTGACATCAGCAGGATTGCCAAAGAAGGGCATTCCAAGTGTAATGCGGGTTGTACATGTCTGTTACCTGTGTGCACTTGCTGCTTCCTGTCACAAAAACACATTTACACCTGCTTAAAAGTGTCGTATGCAGTCCTAACTGACACCATCAAAAAGGCTTGCAGGTCTTAAACACTGGACCATGCACACTGAGGTCACTGGACGTATCACTAAGCCATCTGGGCTGTGCACATGTTGCATGGAGTCTATAATGCACATCCTACAACAGGTATTCCACAGCACTGAAAATACATGGGACAGACCCTTTGTGTACATATGTACAGTACCCCTGAATGTACTGTACTCTGTGAAAGAACAAAGACAAATCTACATCTGTATAACTGTCATAACTGCATATATATTTATATATATATATATATATATATATATATATATATATATATATATATATATATAGGATGTGTACACACACACACACACACACACACATATATATATACATATATATATATATATATATATATATATATATGTATATATAAACACAGCTATAGACATATATATATATATATATATATATATATATATATATATATATAGATATATATGTATATGGTTCCCTATCAAAAGCCTGAAACACTATAAGCCTGAAAATCAAAATCCTGAAAACTATAGACTGAAAGTTCAAAATCCTGAAAGACCAAAATCCTGAAACTCAAAATCCTGAAAACACAAATAATGCTAATATGTCACTATAAAGACACTAATATCTACCAACTGACCCTGACCCTAACCCTAACCCTAAGGTCCGTCACTATCGCACACTCACCTGACCCGTGCCCTAACCCTAACTCACTTAAACCACCCCTAACCCCAATATTTGTCACTATTGCATACATGCCTAACCTGCGCCCTAACCCTAACTCACTTAAACCGCCCCTAACCCTAACATAAAACCAACCGCACACTTACCTGAACCCAACGCATGACCCAACACCACAGGCCTAACAATAGCAAAGCCACAATGACGTCAGTATGTCCATTTTGTGTTTTCAGGATTTTGAGTTTCAGGATTTTGAACTTTCAGTCTATAGTTTTCAGGATTTTGATTTTCAGGCTTATAGTGTTTCAGGCTTCTGATAGGGAACGATATATATATATATATATATATATATATATATATATATATATATATATATATATAAATATATACATACATATATATATATATATATATATATATATATATATATATATATATAAATATATATTTATGCATACATACATGTCTGAATGCCCTTTGTGACACAGAAGGGTTCCAAAGGAACTGACGTATACACAAAACAATAAGCAGTTCACCAGAGAAGGGATGGTTGTTGTGTATGTGGACTTTGGGGTGGGGAATGATGGCTAATGAAATCTTCCCCGGGGATTGTGGAGTTAGGGTGGGGGAATGATGGGTATGGACTTACACTCCAGCGACCACTTCTGTGTCACTGCTCGACACAGTGCCACAGGAAAATAACATACCCAACTGTAGTCATGCTTGACTGTGTATTCTTTATCATTCCTAACTATGTAATACTTTGGAGACACCGGTCACCACAGATGGCTACCATGTTGTGCTAAAAGACATTACACATGTGTATGCCTTACTACAGGATAGTCACACACACACAAACACGCACACACTTGCCAGTATTGTGCATACACGTCTTGCCTATATAAAGGTAACTAGTACAGTGGTGTGCAGTTGGAGTATGTGCCACAGAACACATACAATTACACTTACTGATTACACGTCTGAGCTGGTTGACATCACAGGACCAATTACTTGCAGTGGGGAGGGGGGATGAGAGAGGTTTAGTGGTTGACAAGGATAAAGGCCATTGCAAAAGGAGGTATCTCTTTGGAATGCAGCAAAACCCACTCCCATGATAGGATGCAGACACAAATACACCACAACCATTTGCTGACACACACACACAATCAGGCATTTGCTTTCACTCACACAAACACATGTACACAGTTGCGAGTAGTGGGATCAGAACTCCTGCTTATCTAAAGATCACTATTACAGTACTATGCAGTTATGAGACTCGCCACAAAGATTACATATTCCAGAACAGTCAGACTGCCCTTCTACAATTGAGGACAACAACAGGGAGACTGACAGTCACAATGTACATAGCTGTAGACCTGTGTGTTTAAAGTAGATGTCCATTACAACCTGTATGCACAAACAAGACATATCATCCACAGGTAGGCCTGAGAGGTATAGTTGTAGCACAACAGGAACTTGAACTGGAGTATGGCCATCTGCGGAATGGACAACTACTATCACTATATAGGGTTACAGTGGGCATGCTCATACACTTAGTAGCACAGGGCCATTTGGGATGCACTATGACTACAACTACACAAGGTTATACTGGGCATGCTCATACACAAAGGGCTTGTTGGATGCACTGACTCAAATTACCCAAGGTGGCAATGGGTACGCTCTTACACTTAGTAGCACAGGACTGTTTGGGATGCACTCCGATTCTAACCACTGAAGGCCACAGTGTGCATGCTCAAACACTTACATGTACAGAACACATTGTAATGGACCCCTATTGTAACCACACAGGTTTACAGCTAGGTACATCTTACCTGTCAGTATATATGCACATCATACTGGTTTACTACCTGATACCTGTATGTGGCCCATAAATTATATATCTGTGTCTGTGCTATGTGATACACATGCACACATGTACATGAAATACTGACATATATATGTTATGTATACACATTCATGCATGTGTGGACGTGGCAGACAATAGGTAACCTGGGTCGCACAGGTGGATGCTACCTACAGCATGTCTCACACACCTTGCTACCCTGAAAGGCATACATTGATAGCAGGCTGTGGACAGTGGTATTATACGTGGAACAGTGGCATGTGCAAACATAATGTGTGAGCCACCTTGTGTAATGGTACTGAGGTGCAGGTGTCAAGATGACCTCTCCCGGCTGTGTTAGTAATTGTCATTATTAGCAGGACTGCTACCCTAAGCATATCTCACATTGGTCATATACACAAGTTCTGCCACTGTCTGCCACCTTACATGGGGCATTTGCTACCAAGCACATTAATGCCATGTGCAGTGATGTCATGGTATGGGTGGCAACTGCTAGTCCGAAACAATGAGCCAGTGTCCTGCTGTTATTATGAAGTTGTCCAGTGTCTGTCATTCCGGGCTGTCATGACAGAACAACGAGCCTTCAACACAGAGCACATGCATCCATGTTCCACATGTGTGTGGATAATATCTAGGTCGCATTTACCCATATAGTTCATTCCAAGGCAAATATCCTACACACAGAAGTAACACCCTAACACCTACATGAAAATTGCATTGGATGCTTATGCTAACTAGTGCTAGATGTGTGACTTTAGTAATCCATTTGCTCAATGTAGAACCTACAATGGGGACTACTGACATCTGTGCATTGAGGAACACCTGGCTGAAGGCTTGTAGTGCAAAATTGCACTACCACCATATATCTCAGATCCAGACATGTGGGCCATAACAGTGGTATGGACCATTCCAGGTGGTGGTGTACACATATTCATAAAGGCTACTCACATGTAAAGACCACTACTCAGACATAACACATCACAGATGAGTCAGGTATAGGTGACAGTGGCAAATGCTGCATTCTAGGTTTTATCCTCATATACATCCACCAACTTGTTCCCAGACTACCAACACACATCCATATGTGGTATGACATAGTATGGTAGACCACCAGATAACCCTCGATTGGTGGACTGTACCTAGGCCTACATCAACTGTGCAAAGCACCCATGTATGGACACAGCTGCATAATGTGTTATGCAATGCAATAATACCACTGTTTGTAACCAGCTCACTTGTACACATACCCGGGTCCCTCAGATATTGTCAGCATTAACACAGTCGACTGTTGCTCTACACTAGTAAACAGCACTCTCATGGTTGGATATGACCTAACCGTACCTGCCCTAGATATGTACATCCCGCACTCATACAACATAAATTACATTACCATAGCTTTCATTTTCCTTTCTGCATACAAGTGGCTACAGTCAGTATACACATGCACATGGCAGATAGCATGCTAACAGTACATAAGGTTCGATATCTATGTTGACAGAGGTAATATCCCCTCTCTTCTGGTCACCCATGACACTTATCATATCATACAAAACCCCATGTGGCATGTATGTCTTTAGACATGTCCACCTAATGCAATGCCTACAAACATGCCCAAATAACAGGAACATAGGACCTACACAAGGCCTGTATTGACAGACACAGGGAAATCAAGCTCTGCTCTGTATGTTCCTGAGTAGTCACAGTAGTGACATGTACAGCCATGTGTGGTCACAGCTCCTACATATACCCCATGTCAACAATTGCAAGCCATGTATGCTGTGTGCTGTTTGGACATTAGTCTTAGTACCACAATAGCCAGTACATGCTGGGGTGAGATGTTTACAAGCCACAGACTTCGCACATGCTTGAATGAGTGTGTGGCAAATATGATGTGCTCACTGTTGACCATTACAGTGCCTTGGCTTCACCATGGCACTGTCAAGTAACAGTTTGTAGGAGCATGACATGGAATAATGCTGTGTGTGTCACGCTGATATGTGCTGTTGTAATATATGTACACTTGGCTATTCGGTGAAAGTGGTGGTATCCTACCAGTACATGAATACAACATCCATTATAGTGTAATGCTCTGCTATGTTTCACACATGGCGTGGGGAAGGTATAGAATATATCCTCTTGACCTGCTAGTGCACGTACTGATGTAGACCGCGTATATGTACATGTATTGCTGTTTGTGCAGATTCCATGTGTGTGCAGTGTCTGATGTCTGAAGGTGACTGCTGTCTTAGTACATCATGCTGTTGCAATACAGCCTCAACATTGCCAACTGTATACGGTGATATGCTAAGTACAGTAAGCTACACATGAGGTACGGACAGATGTTTGGACATGACTACTAAGTGGTGGGGCTTCTTTGCAGATGAATGATTACTGAGGACAGCTCACTGGTGTGTTACAACCAGTCCTACATTAACCTGTGTACCTGCTAAGGTCTGGTTTTGTTAATTGAAGTGGAAGACAGACAATGTAGAATGCTGTAAGGGTGACACTGAAGGCAAACCTCATGACACCTGCAACAGTAATACCTCCTGGTGCATATATTGTGCATATATCAGCACAGTTGTCAAAGGAAAGAGTCAGAAAGCATTGTACTGGATATGATAGTGCTGTACTTCTGTAGTACCTATCATGAGATAGGTAGGTGTTTGATTGACAGTACTGGTACATGTGTGTTTGTGTGTGTGTGCGTGTGTGTGCGTGTGTGTGCGTGTGTGTGCGTGTGTGTGTGTGTGTGTGTGTGTGTGTGTGTGTGTGTATGTGTCTGTGTGTGTGTGTTTGGCTTTTTGTGTGCATGGCAGTCCGGTTCCTGGAGTGAGGCAGTATTTTACCATAGTGAAATGTTAATGCCCCCCTCCCCTATCCACTCAATGTAATCTAGCATCCATGTTGATATCATCAATCATAGACAGGCATACTAACCGCCTGTTAACATGTACACCCTGCAGTATGACCTGTTGTTACATAGCCTACTGATGGACCCCCATCCCCACATACACGCACTGCACTGTAGTATCCCTGTTGATGTCCTCGATCTTAGGCCATTCCAACTACCTGTACATGTGTAATCTCTGTGGCGTGCCTTCTAATTGCATAGCACTTTAATGATGATATGCATATAGGCAGGGGTTCTCATCTGAACACTGGCAACTGTGTATGTGTGTCAGAGTGTGTGTTACTGTGTCTGTGAATCACTGAGTGTGTGGGTGTGTCTGTGTTTGCATACTGTCATGGCAGTGAGTATTACTCTTCCCAGTCAGAAGCCACTATTTCCACTAGCCTTTACCCTTGTCATCTGGCAAACCACTCTTTTACCCACTCCTTGCTCCAGGTAACTATACCTGTGATGTCACCGACTATGGGTGTGAAGGCTCTGAACACAGTACCTTACTACACAGCTATCATGCTCTTGGATCATTAGAACAGTAAACATAATTGAAACATGGGAGAATATAACTGATGTGGAAGCTACAAAGTGCATGCAAGTATTGTCATACTGACCTGTGGGTAGTCAACATGTACATATGGGACTCCTGCAAACACCAACATACCCCCTGCGCATGCAACTACACCTGAAAGAGGAAGGCAGAACATCAAGATCAACATGATGTTAGTGTTGTTGCACATGATACATACTGTCAAATGTACAAAATGCATTCTAAAACCACAATACATGGTATGTCTGCTGCCTGTCTACACTACTCAACAATATTAATCTACAATTGTCTACCTAGTATGTTCACCCTGTGCATTAGACCATATGAACATGTCCCTGCCCCAATGGTGTGGATGACAGGGATGCGGCACAGACATCATCATATGCACAGGGTGATAATGTTTGCCAGAGGCCTAGGCTGTGCCATTGGATGACATCATGTGTGTGTGTTAGGACCTGTGATATCATTGGGCATGTGTGGATGTTATGCATGCGTGTGTTGAGGTGCCCTACATTTGTTTCCAGTGTGTGTATATGCATGCACACAGGTCTGGCATGTGGCTAGACTGCACAGGGGTAATATTGACAGCTGCAGACTATACAAAGCAAGTTTCACAGTTCACGGTGTCTGGCCATGGCCACGTGACCTGCTCCTGCCAGGGGTTACATGGGCACTACCAGGCAGAGGTCCAGATTGGGTACTGTCTGATGACACATGTCCACTGGAATCATGTCCCTGTTGGGACCATCCAGGACCATGTCCATGTGGCCTGCTGTGTCCTGGTGTAGACTGCACAGCACCAGCTGCACTGCTGCTGTTACCGCCACTATGGGAGCGGGCATGTGCAGTAGCATGTTCATGTAGACCGTTAAGAGGTGATATAGCTGACCTACGTCCACATGCCGATGCCTCACTCCAACCAGATGCTCCAGCACAGACATTCCACGCTCGAGGATAGACATGCCACAGTCAAAGACTCCCACCATGTCACCCAATCGTCTATCCAAAACATCTGCAAGATGATGGTGAGCATTTGCAAGTGCCTGGATGTTCTCAGTTAATGAATGGACAGCAGCCCTCTGAAGCCTCAGACCTTCTCTGTTGTGCCATTTAGCATATGGCTGTGCCTCCATTACAGCCCAGCACATGCATCTGGTGACTCCAGCTAATGTGCTTGGTCTCACAGGGGCATGTGGTCCTCCTATGAGCAGCGCTGGGCACATGCCTGTGTGGGACATCACCAGTCTGCTGACTGGGATCATGGTGTGCAGGCACACCTTCCATAGTCACCATACTTCCCTGCTCCATGCTACCACCAGCCAACTGTCCTTCCTCTATGGCCGGTGGTGATGGGGTATTTGCAGGCAGGGAAACTGTATGCGAGTATGAGGGGGAGACAGGTGGAATGGCAACCAATGGCACAGATTCAGCCCCTGACAACCCTGCCTGTGCCACAATCATACTATCATGATCACTACTAGAGTCTGTGGGGACACTAACATCAGGTGGACCGCAAGAAAGCAGCGCATCTACATCAACACCTTTGAGGGGAAGGCAAGAACTGTAAATTACAAATTATACCAGACACACACAGACAGACAGACAGAGACACACACAGACACAGGCACACACAGACACACACAGACAGACACACACAGACAGACAGAGACACACAGACAGACACACACACAGACACAGACAGACACACAGACAGACACAGACACACACAGACACACACAGACAGACACAGACAGACACACACAGACAGACAGAGACACACAGACAGACAGAGACACACAGACAGACACACACACACACAGACAGACAGACAGAGACACAGACATACAGACAGAGACACACACGCACACACATACAGACACACACACACACACACACACACACACACACACACACACACACACACACACACACATACACTGACACACACTGACACACACACTGACACACACTGACACACACAGACAGACACTGACATATGCATTTGCACACACACACAGACACACACGGACACACACACTACATGCAGGTGATATGGCAAATGGCATTCAACTCAGACAATTATAGTTTCAGCTTAGGCAATTATAGTGGTAATCATATATCCCTGAATTGAACACAACAGCATGCATGTGTTATAGCAGACGGCATGCACCTTACATAATTATAGTAGTGGTTAGCATACATACCTGTATTGCACCATTTGTGTTAGTAGCCTATGCCCCATACCTACAACACAATGCATGCACTTTGCACCATTACACTGCACTGCCATGGTGGGTGCAACATACACCACATGTTAACAGGCCATCACTGACCTTTGTATATCTGCCACTGATACTTTGTGTTGGCCACCGCCCCTATGCATGAGGACATGAGCAGTAGGGTATGTCGACTGCTTACTATGTCTGCCTGAGCCCTAGCTTGCATATCTCTTGCAAAGCAGTGCATGCCTGTTCAGCATTATTCCACCTACCCATGAGCTGAGTGTAGACATTGTGTATGTGGCTGTACACACATGTTTGACATGGCTGGCCCTACTTTGCAATGGTGCCACAGACCAGCACAGGTTTACAGTACACCGGCCTGCTGTGTGGCATATGACCCTACCAATCACATGTAGTATGACATGTATTCTGCTGATGTGTTGTATGACATGCATGCATGTGTAAAACAATGGTGTCCTTTCCAATCTACAGTACAATAATGGTGTCCCAATGCAGGGACAGTAGATACTAACATGGGCTTTCAGCTGATGCAATGTTGTCTGTCCACCCTACAAATATGCAGGGACACACTGCACATTGAGCTGATATGCATAGCCATTGCAGGGCATCATGTGGTTTCACAATTGCTATACAGTGTGAGCTACTGACACAGTTCATAGCCATGACTATGTTCACATACAATACATATCTAATGTGGAATGTGGCTCACATCACTGAGGTGTATACACAATAAACCCTAATGTGGAATGTGTGACATAGTTCACAGAAGGGTATACGGATGACACCCCTTCACATCTGCAACCATATATCTGATACCTGGCAACTATGCCCACACATGGCTAACGTACAAGTACTCTATGTCCCACATGCCATCTGTGTACCACACACACATGAGAAGCAGGCATGCCATTGATGTCTGACACCAGCAAGGTGAGTGTACTGTATCCGTGGTTGATGTGGATGTATGTGTATGTTGTGCAACACATGTATGTATTTGGTTACTGTATAGGTGAATGCTTCCATGTCGTGACACACTCAAGGTGTTCAAGACATGTTATGTGGTGGTTTCAAGTTATGCCTACATAAGCTGTGTACAGGCCTGTATGATTTTTAGGGTTTCACATCTGCAATATCATCATTACACAAAGGCCATAGTTGTATTGTGTCGAGCCAATGTACAACAGGGTGTACATACATGTACATCACTTCTACTGTGTGCATTGCTTCATGTCTCTGGACATCCTCCATGGTCATGTGTACACATGTTCAGTCCAATGGTTGTGATGGCCATCTTATTTCACATGTCAGTGTTATCCCATATGACATGCACCCATAGATGTCATATGGTCTACTGAGGACAGGGTTATGCAGACAAAGGGTGGTATGTATGGGATGTGAGACATATTTTGCAGGATAGTTGAGCAGTGTTGCAGTCAGCCCACTTCATGTCATGGACATATCTGATAGCACATGGCATTGTGTGACATTCATAGCAAGGGTATACTCCACAAGAGTGTATCCTGTGGGCCAGGCATTCTCCAGCTCCAACACATTTGGAGTGTGTGTACACATATGCTGTCTGTACAGTACTGTTCATATTCCCAACATGTGTAATGCTGATATGTAGAACCTGTCCCTACAGTGGAACACACCTCCACCATTGTATTCACTGTTGTCCACACATCTGGCAATGACAGTTTGGAAGGTTTAGTGTAGGTGTTTCATATAGTCTTCAATTGTTTCACATAGGTAAACAATGTGATGCATTACAGGTCTGACCAGTGTCCATTAACAGGACCACCATACGTTATGTGTAAATGTGTTATGGCAGATAGCATGCAATTAATATGTTCCATGCATTATCAAGCCTGGTAAATAATAACAATCTCACCTGACACAGACTGCTTTCACTGCAAAATGCCAGAGGTACCTAAAGAGGAGTGTCACAGCAGTAAGATCATTATCCACACCTGTGTGATAGTTACAGGGTGCAATGTCCATGACAGCACATAAGCCGGTACAATACACTATGCTATAAAGTATGCACATCTGTGCATACATAGAGTAGCAGACTATAGTATGTGGCATGTGTGCATACATGCCTTGCATATCATGTTAAATTACATATTTTGCAGTAACACATGTAACTGTGATATATAGTTGTGTTTTATGTGCAGTAGTGACTTACCAGGCAACTCCAGGCTCAGTGGTTGAGAGACACCCACCTCCACAATATTAGCTAAAGCTTGTGGATGGAGGTCTGCATGTGTCCCCAGGTTAGCCAATAGCTCCTCGGTACATGTGAGTGGGGGCTGGGTGAGTGGCCCCCCACCTGTTGCACCTTGTTCCCTGGCGATTGCATTAGCATGCTGTTTCATCCGTCTTATCAGGTCAGTGCAGTGTCAGCGCACCTGCTGATAGGTGCGATTGTGACCACCAACATCATTTATCCTCTTGCAGAGTTCCTCCCACAGGGCATCCCGCTGCTGTGCATCCTGTGGCACATGGCTGAAGAGTGTTGTGTAGTTGTCGAGGAGGTATGGGATGAGGACCTCATCCTCCAAGTGGCTGTATGCTGGCAGTCTGCTACATGGCATACCTGGAAGACATAATGATGGAGACAGGTCACAGTAACTCTCAGACAAGTACAGCAGTACAGCTGAACATACATGTGTATCACATTTATTAAAATTAGAAATATGTCTTTGTAAATCTAGATGACACTAACACCATTGACATGTATAAGTCAGACACATTTGACACCTACTGGTGATGTGATGTTATCGCCATATATGTGTGTATCATGTGATGACACTGCTCATACACCATATGGATGTTGTCTTGAAGTGAGCATGTCTGTTTGCCTGTAGTGGTGTCTTTACCTATCAGCACATGTCTGAATGTGTTCACATTAATGCAATTGACCTTATTGTTGTGTATATGCCACATATATAGTCACACATAGCCATTAGGGACATGATCTGTGACCCTGCAGACTTGCAAGCATGTATGTGTTTTTTGCCATATACATCTACATGGCACTGTACAGCTGTGTAGCATCCTGCCATGTATTGCCTGTGTTGTGAGTGTGTAACACATGGGACAATAGCTAGTCTGATGGTATTTGCAGGGTTGAATATCAACTATAGCATGCATGGTCATAGTGATCTAGTAGGCTATATGCCCTGGGCCATTTATGAGCCTAGGCAGACAGGTTACCTAGCTGTAGGCAACAGACAGGTAAGTTTCAGTGGCCAGTTCAAGCAGTGCCACAGAACTGATACACATGGTTACTGATATATTTGGCATGCGGTCATCACACCATGTCACAGAGAGGGGAGATGTGCAGCTTCGCTGGACAGGGATGCATAGTACAGCAAGAGTATGTTAAGTGTATGGGACAGGGATCTGTCAGGCATGTTGTGATCCTTGTACTAGAAAGGTGGATGCCCATGATGCATGTGTTTATTTGGGATCAGAATGTGTTAAGTGTAGCATGTCCAACACCTCTGGGTTGGATATGGCTTTACTCAGGGTAGGCTGCATGCTACATGGTGCAGCTAGGGATTGTGAACAGCAGTGTAGGCCATCTACACATGGGCAATAACCCTTAAAGGAAATATGTGAAATATTATGGGTCATATGGGTGTTGAGTATGGCTGAGCAGTTATGTCTTTATTCCTGGATGGCATCCTGTCATGGTTAGGGGTGCCAAATGCGAGTACCTGTCTTTTGTGGCGATGTAACGATTAAAGGGAAGTACTGTCCAGCTATATCCCATACACACACAGTTGCCATTATCTTGACTGCTGCCTAGGTGGTAGTTAATGGGTACAGGGTTTGTAATATAGGGGATGACAATACAATACTTAGCTGTCAGATTGTGTCCATGCATCACACACTACACATCTGACACACTAAGGTCCTTCTGTATGTTGAACGCAGCACACAATGAGTCAACTATTGCTCCTAGTTCATAGTCATTTGCAAACATCAATAGGCTGATGCCTTCTTTGTTAGTCTGTGTGGTATAGATAACAAAGAGGGGGTGTACCAGGAAAGACCCCTGTATTACTGTTGCTGGCACTGGTTTGATGTGCGTGTATTCGTCAGACACCTTCTGTAGTGTGGGTTCTGCCAGCAGTCCAGTTGCCAACCATTCCTGTGACATAGGAATATACACCTAGTTTACTGAGTGTAGCTGGAACACAGTATGGGTGATGGTGTCCTACAACCTGGCAAGGTCATGATTTGCAGTTTGAATCAACCCTACTGTCATCTACATCTGTACTGAGTACATCAATTACGTTGACCACAGTTCATGGCCATACAGACCAGACTCAGCAGGGTAGTTGTGCGCTATGTCCCATTATCAATGGTGTCTCCACCTTTGTGGGGTGTGATAACTGTTGTTGTGCACCATTCGGTGTGTACACAGCCTGACATGGAGCTATGATTGAACATTATGTTTATGTGAATAGCTGAATGTTCTTACATTTGTGCAGGATACACTCTGGGATGTTGACAGGTCCCATGAAAGCTGTATGTATGGCTTTAGAGAGTGCAGCTTGTACCTGCATAGTCGTTAGTACAGGAGCCCTGTAGTGTACATGGATATATTACTAAGTGTACCTGTTGGGGGTGGGGGGAGGTGGGAGTGGGTTTAGGTTCTCCGAGACCCTATCTGGATGAATGGGTGCTATTTCTGTAGGTGCAGTACTTCCCATGCCATAGTGCTGTGCAGCACTGCAGGTTTTGTCATTGCCATTACGATTAATGACACAGCTATAGAATGCTCTATGCTTGGCCTGATAATATGTGGCTGATTAGTTTCACAGTAGCTTTGTGTGGTTTTATATGGTGTATCTGCATCTTACTGAGGCTGACCAGGGATCACCTACACTCATGTGTGTTCTCTCTTGCAATAGTTACTACCTTCTGCGGTACAGTTTAAAGCATGGTACCACCAGTTTGCCTACTTGTTTGTGTTGGGTTGAATCCTGGTTCTGTTTCAATGGCACAATCACTGCACATATGTGACTGCTTCAGGTTCATTTGTGTAGGATTCAGCATTTGCACATGCATTGCCCATCTGCATGAGTGCCATGGCACTCACCACTCTGCCCTTAGGAAACATAACATTGGCACTGGAGAATAACTCTGTGTAGCATACTGTTAGCCTTGTTTGTGTGACTGCTGTGATCCAGGTCAGTGGGGTTGATGGAATCCAACATGCATTGAGCGCAGGTGTTGGTACATGAGGACTCTTCACAGTTCATAATGGAAAAGTTGAGAGTAGCCATTATTATGGTTCTGTCTCAGACCTAATCTTCCCCATTACAGCACATTGTGACAGTTGGGAAGTCCGCGGTCTGGTTGGTGATCTGTCTCAAGGTGCATTTTGAATTTCACTTTGGCACAAAGGTAGTTGCTCAGCATAATGCAGCTGATGTTATGCAAGTGCAATTAGAGTGGGGGTGTACATATCCTTCAGGAATATGGACACACCTGCAGCCCGTGTGTTCCAATAAAGGATAATGGGCAAGAGGTGAGGTATGTGCTATAACATGGTCATGCAGATGTGCTCTCCAGAGTGTTGAAGCATGTCTCAGCCACTGCACAGATATGTACTCCATGTTATGGATTGACATATGTGTGTCTATATAGTGTTTCTGACATGTATCATTGTGTAGCGAGACCTGCAGTTTATTGTTTGGCTGTTCCTGTAACAGCAGTGGACCCTCACTTGAACTGTGCATGATGAAGGCACTATAGGAGAAGCATGAGCCCTAGGGCCTGTCTGGCAAAGCATCATGGTCTGTCAACCATGTTATCCCAGGATGACAGATACTGGATACCCTGTGACATGCACCACTACACTAGACAATTGTGGGATACAATACTTTTGTCCCTGTACTGTAGTATCATTCTGGTCAATGGCAGAATGCTACCCAGGCCCTGGGACATACCTGCATGGGCTACAAGACCTGACATTTCCTACAAGTGTTTCCATGTAGTCCCGGCTACTGCATCACAGGTCCTGCACAACAACATGGAATATGCCAGAGCCATGTGTATAGTTCAAAAGGTGATCTGAGTGTATGAGTATGTGGCTAATCATGGCAGACAGGTAACTTACAGTATGTATGCCCTCATATAGGTTGGTGTGTAACATAGTGCTAGAGTTTGCTTTCACAAATGAGTACTGCTGGGCATGTTTTTAGTCATGTGTTCAGAGGTGTGGCACAATTAGGCAAACTATGTCATACAGTTTGTGTATTTCAGTGTCTTTCTCTTCCTGCTTGGGGGGGGTCACTTGTTTGGCCAGATACTTAGACACGTCTGTGAATGTGTGTGATTTCCAGTAGTGTGCGCGGGTGTCCTTACTGTGTTCTGGTAAGGGTATGTGTTGGTTGTGTTGATGAGCTGCATGTGTTAACCTACACCTCATGACTGTCCAGTCCAGTCATGGCTATAGACTGGGCTGCCTTCCAGCTTACCCCTGTAGCTGCATCCCAAACAATGTGTAGGGCTTGGTGTTAGGTGGGTCTGGCAGTGTACATGGCATAGAGATTATATTCCCTCAGGATTCCACATACACAAAGCTGACATTAGGAAACACCAGTAGCTGACTAGTGGACATGCCTGTATGAGTAGTCAGTATTACAAGTACCAAGTACTGTATTTAGTTTACATATTGCCTATGAGTATGTTATAGACAGTGATGCTCACATGTAAATATTTGTGTTATGGACGTGACAACACTGGCTATTATGGAAACATTGTAGCTACCTTTAGCAGCAATCCTCCTGTGAGGAGCACATCACATCCTGTTAGTTGATTACAGATGATGCAAGTGTCTACAGGTCTGTTTCCTTCACTGGGTATATATTCACATATCCACCGGGACAATGAGCTCTATTGGGCACAGACACCCACTCTCCAAACAGAGTCATGTATCAATAGGCTCTAATGGCATTATCAACATGATCGGGATATAATCAGATAGTGTGAGCTATCACCTATGATGCAGCTGTTACACATGGGCAGCTGTCTCCTACATCTTACACTCCTACTGCAGATGTTTCACTGGAGTTAAAGATCATATGTAACCTGTTTCATTACCAGTGCTGTGCACTACCTTACATACAGTATGTGCAGATGGATTTTAGGTTGGCAATGAAAGGTTGGGCTACACAAACTTTGTAGTTCAACCAGTGTGTCTGTACTCTCAATATCCACTCTATGTAGGTGTGCACATAGCCATGTGGCCCAGCCCTGTAACAAGGGTCACTACACGTTTGCATAACATGTACACATGCACAGCTGTTATTGCTTGCAAACGATAGCAGACAGGTGGATATTACATGTGTTATGTGCATGGATAGTTACCTGGCTCTTCCAATTATCTTTGCTATCATGCTGCTAACCTGTCAGATGAATACTAATGCTATGTATCCTATCACTGAGTATTGTAATTGCCAATAGACATAACTACTGTTTGCATAACATAACAGAACTGCTATGTAGAATAGAATGCAGATCTGCCTAGAATACTGTACATTACACAGTCATTGGCACAATATCCCACAATGCACAGCATATTTGCATGGCAAGCCCACCTTTAATATGTTCATC
>NC_056731.1:1079598716-1079691216 GCF_019279795.1 Protopterus annectens
GCACACCAGCACTACCAGACTACAACCCATTCCACACATTTCAGCCACAGAACATGGACTGATAGACATGGATGGGCTGTATCCATATTCATCAGGGATACCTACACCTGCAGGTTAGTGGGGCAGCATGATACCTCTGTGATCATCCATGTGCAGCTAACATCAGCCACAACTGCAATGTGGAATGTGGCCTGCTATGGATCATCCTCCATGACCCAGGACCTCCACTCTACCTACCTGGAGACAGTGGAGAACATGACAGTCCTAACACACACCCTGTCTTTGGTCGATGTCAACTACCATAACATTAATTGGGAAAAATACTCCAGTACTCACTTCCAGGCCCAGTGCTTCCTGGAATGTATCACCTCATATGCCCAGTATCAGGTGGTAACCTCCTTAACATGGGGTGGAAACTACTAGATGTCGTCATTACCAACATGGGCAACAGGTGCACCACTGTGGAGGTTAACCGGTCACTGGTTAGATCTGACCATGAACTATTCACTGTTTCCACACCCTAGCACCTCCCCCACCCACAGAAACCACAGTGTATACCTTTCCTACAGCTAAATTTACACTACTAGTGACAGGGGTGGGGGGTTTCACAGCCCCCATGCTAAGGGCAAACATTGCTCCAGGTACATACATATTTACAAATGCAGTCTATAAGCACCTACATGTATGTATGTATCGTGCCATCACTGGTAAACCAAGACTCACTCCTCCTAGACAAGGACACTGGTTTGGTGGACATCTGCAATAAACAGGCTATACTACAGAAGTAGGACAGTGTTCCAGACACACAGAAAATCCCACGAAGAGCAGACATCTGTGACCAATATTAGTATGATACGTAGGTCCCTCATGGCATCATCCAAGGCTAACATCAGCAGGAGAATATGCAAGGATTCGAAAGATAACCACAAAGCCTTCTTTGGTTATGTCAAGGATCTATGTGGTGACACACAGATTTGCACTGTGTCGGTGAAATATAGCACAACATATGCTGACCCTACTGATATCACTAACATCCTTGCAGATACATTCATTGCATACTTCACCCCCTAAAGAGCCCACAACTCTATACAAAATGTACAGTATCCCAACCATCAGAGACATACAGGTGGAAATGGCCCTCTCTAACAGCAGAACACAACATCAATGGAGGCAGATGTTGACCCAGACTGCATCTTGCAAACTGTACAAGGCAACCTGCCCCCATTCCTACCTCAGTCTCTCCACAGGCTACATGCCCATACAATGGCGAGTGGCAATGATTATTCCACTCCATCAAGGTGGAATCACAACTAACCATCGTAACTACCACCCCATAAGCCTGACTAGCCTGGTCTGCAATGGTATGGTTCGCATCCTCATGGCATGCATTAACAATGACATTGGTAAACTCCAAACATGTGACCCAATCCAGGTCAGCTTGGTTGAGTGCAGTTCATGCCTACTGAACTTGTTTAACGTCTTACATAAAGTCACCAAGACAATAGATGACGGGGGAGGTGGTTCACACATACTGCCGGGACCTCCCCAAGGCTTTTGACAGCATGCCCTACTCAGGTATTATTGATAAACACACCAGCATGTACATTCACCTATACATCACAGGTTGGGTTGCCAACGGGCTTATACACAGAACCCTCATGGTACGACTAGCGGTCTCCAGGTCCAACTCTTGAACAGTCATGACTGGTGTTCCACAGGGCTCAGTCCTGGGAGCCCGACTGTTTGGCATATATGTCTCAGATGGCAAGGCAAACACAGGTGGACTATGGCAGACCATCTTTGGCAATGACTGCAAACTGGGAGCCATGATTGATAGTCCAGCTGAAACGGACATCCATCAAGGCCCTCAAAGAGAATGTTTTAATAAAGAATTGCTTTTTACGTGGTGGTGGCTTCCAGTTTATACTACATCAGAATGTCACAGGGTGCCAATGACACAGCCTCCAGCCAAGTGCCACTAACTGCATGGTCATTCCATTGTGGAATTGGCACCCACATATTAACACATGAGCAGCAGCCGCTTTAATACAGATGAGGTAATGGGGTATCTGGGGACTAAGGTAGATAGTTATCTTCCCTTTGACAATCATATCTCCATAGTAGTTAGGACATTCTTCTATGCAGGCCATCTGATTACTAAAGGATTCCCATCTAGACATACTGGGGTTATAGTGCCCCTTTACACATCACTCATCAGTCCCATCATAGGTTATAATAACCCATGTGGGCTGTACCTCAGAGGACACATCCAACAACTGGGGGGTCCACAAATGTACCTCACTAAGGGGAATACTGGCCTCCAACATATGACCTATGCAACCAGACTGCATAAACTCCTGCTTTACTCAGTGGCATCTCGTTTACCCAGAGATGATCTCCACTGGCCAACACAGCCATGTCGAACTCAGGCTTGATGGATATGCTCCACCTATAGGAATCCATGCCACAGTGAGCCACACACTGTAGTGAGCTGACCTTGCCACAACAATAACTGGAAGATGCTGGAGGGACAGTTTCCTGTCACAGACACTCCCCGTACTTTGGAACAATATCCCTACCTACATTATACAGAGACCCTCACTAACACTCTGCAAGAGAAACCTTGAAGGGTGGATGAGGAACAGTAGATGCACCCCAGGGATCCTGACATTGGCTCTGCTCCACAGAGGGACAGTTAATGCATCAATGGGGTGGCAAAAGCTGACACATTTTGGCTGGCCTTATGAATGGCCTCGGGCAGTTGGCCAAGTACTTACCTATGAATCTATACATACAGTATCTCCACATGCTGATAGCTTAATTTACTGTTCAAGTGTTGACTTGTGCCATAGGCTGTTGTGTGTGCAATAGTTGAGGGCTGCCTATGTTGGATGCACACAGTAGACTGCCTATACATGACAATTTACAGGTAGTCTTGTGTGTGTGTGTATGTGCCATCCATTTTTATTGTGTGTGCAGGTGGAGAAAGGTGTCAGTCCCTAGGTGCCTACACTGTCAGTGTGTGTGCTATACATTCCCTCTTTGCCAAGGAATGGGCATACTGGGCACGCTTCCATCTGCCTACTGGGGCTGGCTCAGGGTGTTCGTGGTCTGAGTACCTCTGTGCCTGTGGGGCCCTTGGCAATGGTGGTGGGCTGTGAAGGCCTTCACCTTTCTGTCCCTACTGCAGCTGTTTCCGCAGGACCATATTTTGTAGCATGGCACACACTATAAAGATGTGGTCACATGTGCCTGGAGAGTACTGCAAGTCTCCACCAGATATGTCCAAGCAACGGAACCGTGATTTCAGCATCCCAAACACACGCTCTATGATGATTCTGGTTTGTGCGTGTGCCTCATTATGGAGTTCCTGCATGGGTTTGTGTGTATTTCAGATGGGATTCATCATCCACAGTTCCAGTGCATAGCCAGCATCCCCCACCAGGTGGCCATTTGGGATGTCCCCCCTGGCAAATAACCAATACAGCTGTGATGCATGCCAGATGTGGGAGTCGTGATAGCTTCCAGGGCTGCCAGCACGCACATCCATGATAATGCCCTGGGCAATGCACACAACCTGGCAGTTGATGGAGGGGTATCCCTTGTGGTTTATGTAGAGCCTACCCTGCTCACCGGGTGGTGACTTGATATGTATTTGCGTGCAGTCTATTGCACCCAGTACCTCCGGGTATTCTGCCACACGGTGGAAGAGACGCATATTGCTGGCCAACTCCTCCTGCTTTCAGGGGAAGTATATGTGCTCATTGACATGTGGTAACATGGAATCCAAGAACTGGTGTAGTATCCTGGATGATGATACCTGTGAGATCCCCATGATCTCCCCAGTTGGTCTTTGAAAGGTACCTGCAGCTAGTATTCTCAAGCTTACACATACCTTCGTATCCACTGGGATGGGTTCCCCTCTGTTTGTTCTGGCTCTGAGGCATGGCCGGCATAGCTCCACAAGTTGCTGTAGGGTGTTCCTGTCCACCCTGTAATGCTCTACTATCTCCAGATCATGAAGCCCCTGGCAGGTTACCCTGGGTCTGAACACTCTCCTCCTCCTCTGGTGCCTGTGGTGGTCGTGTGCATCATCCTCCACACCACCTTCAGTCTTCAACACTTACTGGTGGATCAAAGCTATGGCAGCTGCTAACATGTACATAATAAAAGTTCCCCATCTGTATACACCACTGGTGCAGATTGGGAATACGCAAATGTGTGTAAGGTGCTTTCACACTTTATTGTATTGTGCTATGTATTGTATTGTGCTATGTATGCTGCTGATGTAAGTGCATCCACCTGCTGCCTTTCTTGTTTTGTACTTTCCCTACCCAGTCATGGTGAAATGTGCCTTTTAGCTGATATACTGCATATTGGCTTTGTTCTGCTTTGACACTTTGCTGTTTTTTTTGCAGTACAGCCCCTCCCCTTCCCTGTTCTGCAGGTAGCTGCTTGCAGCCTTGTTAGCTGTTGTCAATGGCCCACTGTAGGCTCCTAGGTGTTAATTAGTCATTTGTACTCCAATTTCACTGCTGCAGCATTTCCTTATTTCTTTCCTATATCCTTCCCCTTTCAGCTGCAGTCACGCCTCACATAACCATTTACCAGGTGTACGAACATTTTCATCTCTGTTCACATGCATATTTAGTTACCTTGTGTACTCTCAGCTAAGCATAGCTATGGGCAGTTTGACACACCCCTATCCTGCAGCTTTGCCTAGCTTTGGGCAGACCAGTTTAGCAGTGCTCCAATGTGCTTACAGCAATGGTGACACACCCCTCTCTTGATGTCATCTTTAGCTCAAGGGCACACCTTGGTGTTATAATGCTACACTGTGAGGTGCATCCTTACACCAGCAGGGAATCTGCAATTCACTATTACTCCTCTCATTTGCATGGCATGGCCTACTAATTCCTAGCTACTGTGCATAACACTGTCACTGCCCCTTAGCAACCCTTGCACCATGAGTATGGTGTAGCATGCCTGCCATTGACTATTATGGGGAAATCATGATATGTGTTTCATTGCAGTTTTATTCTATATTTTTATATATTCCTTGCGATCCCCTTTGCTCACCACTGCCCTGCGCTTCCACGTTGCGATAGTGCAACTATATGTATTAAATGTTAGTTTTATATTTTTTACATTTTTTTTATGCCAATGGTTGTATATTTAGCCATTGGCATATATTAACAATATAATACGTGTGTCTGGTCAGCTGTCATGGCTCCGATTTTATGTTTGCAAAAATGTAAACCGTTTTCTACTGTTTACATTTCTGCATGCTTACACTATGCCTGCATCACTTCCTGAATCGCTACATACCTTCATTTGCATGTTACACTGCTGCACATGTGGTAATTAGCATACAAGGCTCAGGAGCTCTGCGGGCGTGGCATACGCAGATAGTGCACGTGGGAACAGCTCATACCTGAATCGCTCGGTGGCCATCTTTGGTGTTAGAATGCCAATGCTACGCCTGCACCTAGCACAAGCTTCATGAATCCCTGGGAATCTCCTGTATTCTCCATATGTCTAGACTATGGTGTAGGTTTGCAAGATGGAAGCCTTTTCGTACACAGAAAACATCCAGGCCCAGCTAAAATTTGCAAAACAATACATCGAGTCTCCCAAAAGCATGTAAGAAAATGTATTATGGTCTTATGAGACCAAGGTTGAGCTTTTTGGCCACAATTCCAAAAGATACATTTGGGGCAAAAAACAACACTTTGCATCACCAAAGGAATATCATCCTCACAGTGAAGCATGGTCTTGGCAGTATCATGCTTTGAGGATGCTTTTCTTCAGCTGGAACTGGGGCTTTAGTCAAGGTGGAGGGAATTATGAACAGTTACAAATACCAGTCACTTTTGGCCCAAAACCTTCAGGAGTCTCCTAGAAAGATGAAGATGAAGAGGAATTTCACCTTTCAACATGAGAATTACCCCAAGCATACATCCAAATCAACAAAAAAATGGCTTCATCAGAAGAAAATTAAAGTTTTGGAATGGCCCAGTCAGAGCACAGACTTAAATACAATAGAAAATCTGTGGGATGACCTGAAGAGGGCTGTGCACAAGAGATGCTCTCGCAGTATGACAGAGTTGGAGCACTTTTGCAAGGGAGAGTGGGCAAATATTGCCAAGTCAAGATGTGCCATGTTGATAGACTCCTACCCAAGAAGACTGAATGCTGTAATTAAATCAAAAGGTGCTTCAAGAAAGTATTAGTTTAAGGGTGTGCACAATTATGCAACCAGTTTATTGTATTTTTTTTATTTTTTTATATTTTTCCCCTAATAGATTTGTTTGTTTTTCAGTTGAATTGTACAGGTTATAGGTCACATTAAAGGTGGGAAAAGTTTTGAAATGATTTATTGTGGTCTTGTTTTTTTATATCACAAAAACCTAGCATTTTAACAGGGGTGTGTACACTGTTTATATTCATTGGAGGTAGTGACAGTGAAACTTTTGTTGAGAGACTGTAATGACTGTGTTATTCACAAAAGTTATAGATGTCCCATGGTGTGATTTGTGGTTGTCCAGCTGTTCTAAGCTTTTTTATTCCATGGATTGATGTCAAACATTAACCATGCTGCATTTCTCATCTCGTTTGTGTATAAGTTTTAAGTGGACCACTGCTTGTTCTTCTTAAAATATACTTACAATAAACATATTTTCTTCATGGAATGTCAGCATGACATATTACTTGCACATTAAAATATGTATAGCGGAAAATTAAATGAAAATTAAATGGCATGTTGACACTTCAACATAAAATTGTGAGGAACCCATTGAGTAATGAACAGAGATTTTTGGGTCTATATTATAAGAACGAAGTTTTAAATATTTGAACACCAAATGGGTGACACCAAATAGTGGAATATTTAAAATTGCGGAAGTGTGAACGGAGATCACCTTAGGGAATTTGCCCCTTTACTTCAATGTAGTGTGATCTTGGAGTTGGTATATTTAAGTAGTGGGGGGGTGTGGGGGTGCAGGGGGGCTTGCCCCTCTGCTCACAGTGATCAAGTAAGTTTTTCTTTTATTTTTATAGTTTTTATTTTGGCTTTCATGTTTTACAAGTTCATCCATATGGTGTTTGA
This sequence comes from Protopterus annectens, assembly GCF_019279795.1. Classification (NCBI taxonomy): domain Eukaryota; kingdom Metazoa; phylum Chordata; order Ceratodontiformes; family Protopteridae; genus Protopterus; species Protopterus annectens. The sequence goes on from NC_056731.1 coordinate 1,079,605,825, forward strand.
AGTTGTAAAACTTTGTTCTTACAATATAGACCCCGATTTACAGAAGGAGTTCATCTTAGAGTCTGTGACTGACAGGAGTATAAGTCTTGTAGTCAGCAGGGACCTCATTCACCAAGTTATGCTGTCAGTGTCACTATAAAATTACAGCTTAGCAAATCTTTTGGAATGGAGATCTATGCTATCGTTGCATGATAGTGCATCATGGCATACTTGATATATATCTATATCTATCTATCTTTGTTGAGTCTTTCAGCTTTTCCCAGTTAAGGGTTGCCACAGCGGAACTCCGGTCCGCTAATGATTGGCAGTAGATTTTTACATGCCGAGTTGCTGGCCCTGACGCACAACCTTCAACGAAGGTACACCCATTCACGCATGTCTCCGAACAGAAGACGCTCTAGCTGAGAATCGAACAGGACATCGTCTCACTGTGAGGCGACATATATCTGCAGGCTGTGCACACTTGTGTTTGACATGCTTACTGGTGGCTGATATGTCAGTAAATTAATAACTAATAACATCTTGTCTGATAAAATGGGTATTGCATGCTTTATAATGAAGTGGATTAACTTAGTGATACTGTATGATGGGTATGTTGGCCCACACATTGCCTTCTATTCACATCATCAGTATATTGATGTTATGATATTACGAATGTTGCATTATCATGACAGTACACTTGCTATTATCACGTTTATGTTTGGGTTATAACAAGAATAAATTGACTTTATGGGTCATATCTTCTGACAATTAAGTTCTAATGACACATGTACCTTGAGCTAAGTCACATGTCCTGCTTCATATGTCTTGATGATAATTGCATATCATATACACTCTTTTCCATTATGTAGGTGCACATTAGATTGTGTTTTATTACAGACCTCTTTTGCACATGACTATGATGCATGTTGCACACCATTTTGCACATTGGTATGGACTTAATTATGCCTTTCATCACACATGTTTTTTCAGTTGCATAATGCCATACAATATTGTAATGTTACATACAGAATAGTTACCCACAAGTAGATTGTGTATGTTTGCATGACATGTTATGCAATCATTGCTTTTGGAGAATACCTATGATGAGTTTATTTTTTTTCTCCTATGTTGTACCTTGAAAGAGTGTGGGACCTGTGGCAGTGCATATTAAGTATTACATATTAGGGTATCAGGTGTGGGTATTATTGTTTGACCATATCTTCCATTTGTCAACAGCTGGTCATTTTAATAATAGCTTACATTATGACATGCATGCACATATTTCCTTACATGTCCATGTGTATGTATTTGTAGTACATATCACTGATTTACATGGATGTACATGATCGATACATGTTTGCCGTTGTAAAATATGACTGGTTACATGCACTTATTCTATCTTTCTGTGCTTTACTTTTGTTCACGGGACTGGCCTTTTATCAGTCCTATACAGGTATGGTGCTATTTATATCATGAACAGTGACTGTGAAACCTGTGGTATTATGCTTGCATGGCAGTATATATGTATGTGTTACTCAAAATGGCCTTTGTTGTGTACCTATGCCTCTTGCTGTTTAACTGTTGCACATTGTGTGTTTGTGTCATTTGTATACAGACATGTTTATAGCCATCACCAGTCAACTATGCCCATATGTCATACCTTGTCCATTTGCTTTGATGTACCTTGCAAGGACTTGCAGCCCATCCTGTGTTGTGGACACATGCATGTGCAGCATATTTACTATGTCTTCTTAGGCAGGGCTGTCCTGCTATAATCTGTCTACTTTGTCTTGCTGCCATTTCTTCACTGATGTGGGTTTGTGTTGTCTGTCTCCCTTATCCTTTATAGCTTTGGCCTGAATGCTGCATATATGTCTGGCATGTGTTATGTGTATATTTACCTTTCTCTTCATTATCATCACTGCCCTGTAGTTGTACTGGCACAATATTACATTGTGCCACTGTGTTGGCCATCAAACTCATGTGAGACATATGCACGCAAGGTGGCAGCAATTGATATAATGCCATCATTGATCATGTTGTACTTGTATGTTGAGCATTTCCCAGAGATTTATTTGCTCCATTCCTATGCACAGTCTGGCATTCCTTAACTGTCATTACTCATATACATATAGGTTCATAGGTTGATACTAAGCTATCAGCCATAAGGCCTATACAAGCCTAGCCATAACAATTCCCTGGCTATTTCTTCCCACACTATTTACTTCCCTGGTCCTCTGTCTAGCTGAGCAAATGACGTGATCCCTGGGGTGAACTTCCTTTCTCCCATCCAATCGTCAAGATTCCTTTTGAAGAGGGCCAAGGAGGCGCTCTGCTTGACATGTATGGGCAATCTATTCCAGAGTCTGGGGAGTCTCTGGGTCAGGAACCTATCCCTCCAGCATGTTTTGTTTATTGTGATGACAAGGTTTAGATCCCTGGAGCGTGTGGCTCTGAGGTACTGGGATTTCTTTAAGTGTAGCATGTCCAACAGCTCTGGGTTTGACATGGCCTTGTATGTTAAGCAGAGATCGCCTCTGAGTAGACAATATGTGACAGAGTATAGCTGGAGTTTTTTAAGACAGTCAGCATAGGGCATCTGCTTTAGGCCTGTGATTCTTTTAGTGAGGTATTTCTGCGGCCTTTCCAGTTGTTGCAGATGTCTTGAGAGGTACATACCAAATAGGGCATTGTATTCTATAATGGGTCTAATGAGGGATGAGTACAGTGGGACAATGACCTCATTTTTTCTGGATGAAAAGCCCTTAGTGATGAGGTGTGCCACATAGAAGGATTTCCTGACTGTTGTGGCAATGTGGTTATTGAAGGTGAGACCACTGTCCACCTGTGTCCCTAAGTCTCTTATCACATTTTCGGTGTTTAGTGTACTGCCACCTATGTGGTAATTCACGGGTAGATCTTTTTTTCCCAAAGGGGATAACTATACATTTCTTGGCATTGAGCTTGAGCCCATGGCTCTGGCACCAAGCATCTGTTTCAGTAAGGCCCTTTCGTAGAGTATCCACATCATTTAGGGATTCAATAATGGCTCCCTGTTTGCAGTCATCTGCGAACTTTGTTAGCCAGAGTCCCTTAGTGTTGGCCTGTACTTCAGAGAAGTAGATGCCAAACAATTTGTGTTATATTCCATGTCACTGGTGTGTGTTTGTGTGGTGAAGTTTCTTATGATTGGATCATATTATTCCACTGCATATCACATATAGACATTGTCTACCTTGCATGTTGCCCTTGACATGTCATATGTCTTCGACATATGGATCTCATTTCACCTATTATTGTGCCGTGCACACTTATTTGTGTATTGCGCAGCTACATTAATGCTTTGATGCAGTGCTGCTCTTTCGATCTAAGCTTGGTTGTTTGCCTTTTACATGCTGGGTTGGAGGTTTTAGTCTGCCCTTTGTTTGTCTTCTCCTGCATTTGCTCATCCTTGCTGTTGCTTGGCTTACTCTTGCACTGCTGACAGCCTAGTGCCTGATTGCATTTGATAACTCATGTGCTGCAATGATTGTTCTACCCATTTACTGTTCTCCAACACACACCTACCATCAGACAGGCACATTCTGGTATACACATACATATGTATATCTGCATTGTACTATGGCTGGTATGCATCCCTACCCTGTTTTTCACTTTTCCTGCACCTGTATTGTATAGTCTGTATATGTGCTGTCTATGTACCTTACCTCTACTTCATGTTTATTTCCAACCTTTGTCTGTCATGTCTTTACATTTACTCTTTTGCCCTCCTTATCTTTTCACATTTTTCCATTCCTTCTAATCTCCAAAAACAAAAAAAAAAATGGAAGCAATTCCCACAAAAAATGCCCATGGCCCTCTGCCTCATCCTTTGACCTACCTATAACATCATACTTCTTTGTATGTTCCTTTTTTCTCCTCACCCTACATCTGCTTTTATATCACCCTATTTCCTTGGATGTGTGTGTTATTTGTGTTCCCCACACATGCCATATCCATTTTAACTATCGTTAGCTATGGTGAAAGTAGCTAAGATTGCCTTCTCCTTACTAAATTTCTTTATTAGAAATTTTGTACATTCTGTTGGATGACACAAATTATGATGAGTGTGTTTATATATGTTCATTTATAAATTACAGCAATATCCATAACTGTTTGTAGATATTCGTCACTTTCCAGAGAGATTGCTGCACATTTCTATTCATTTAGTAATTTTCAGTAAATTGCATTAAGCTTGTATAATTTCCATAGATGTACATTGATAATGTAAATACACGCACACACACACACACACACACACACACACACACACACACACACACACACACACACACACACATATATATATATATATATATATATATATATACACATATACACATATATGAATATATAGCTCACATTATTTACAACTTTTGTTTGCATATAGATTTGGTGTGGCTGCTTGCTTGACATTGCACACACGTGGCCGGTTATGTCTACTTTGTGTTGAGCTATTCTCTGTACACTAAGGCATATTTGCATATTAATTGGTTATCTGCAATTTTTCCATGGAGCTCAGTGTACTCCACCTGATGTCGTGAATTTTATGCAATCTGACCTTATGCCATACTTTAGTGTATGTATAACGGAGTTTTATTCTATAACTATATATTTGATAAAATGAGAAAGCTGCATTGTTATATGTTCCTACACCTATTAATTATAAATGTGAAATTTCTACCTCTTGATGTAAGTATGGAAACCAAAATTTCAGTATTAAGTAACAATCATAATTCCTCATCATGTAATGCCTTGTAGGCTAGAAATTATTTACCACAAATATATATTTATAACTAATTGAATATAGCTCAGTCTGTTCCAGTTTCACATTATATTTAAGAAATTTGATATCATCAAGTCGCTTTGCAAATTTGTGCTGTATACCTCCTAAAATATATAAATCTCCTTCACTATACTCACAAAACAAAAAATTATATTAAAAGATATGTCTCATAGAATATTTTTTTTTATAAAGGTAGCATCACAAGAAATAATGTTTTTAAAAATGACATTGAATATTTGCAAATAATATTCTATTCTGGGTTATTCAAATCTAAAGTACAAGGGCAAAATTCAAGGGTTATTTCTATCTAAAGTGCAAGAAAAAAAAATTCATGGGAATTCACAGCTAGGCTTCCAAAGATCCTCAAAGGGCAATGTCATAGTAAGTACTTATGAACCTCTTTACATAACAAAAACAGTCATGCAAGAATATCACTGATTGACAGAATTGTTCAGGTGGAGAGAGATTAAAAAAATGATCACTCTCAGTAATGACAGCCTCTGTTTCTGTCCCACTGTGTGTCATGATGGTACCACTGATTCAAAAACATGTCAGCCATTTCCCTGTGCTGGCCCAGCCTAGGTTTAAGCTGACATGGGTGAAGTGGGTAGTAGTGCCTTGATGGTGGGTTCACAGACCATCTAAGACATGTAGCCCAAATTAGCTGTTTGCCAACATTCAACCAGAGCTACTTCCTGTGTTTTTCATGGCCGTTGACTGAGCTTTAACATGGTGGGTCACCATACATAAGCCTCTCCTGCAGTAAAACATAGAGTCACTAAACCCATCTCTTGGCATTAGGCTATCAAAGACAGCTGAGGCCTCTACTACTGGTCAGACAGACCCAGGAAACACATCTAGCATGTTCAGGTAACACCAGTATGTTCTGGAAAACACCTAGCCCACTGCATGTCCTACATAATATATCCAAATATTTGGCTTCCCCGGATTTCTCTCGTTGTGTTCATGGTATGCTAATGCTCCTGGTATATGCGAGTGTACCTCTGTTTGTTTACACAGTTTCATGATGGTTTCCCTACTCCTGTTGCTTCCCTTCCTGCCTTTATTTATTTATTTATTTATTTTATTTTACATTTGTTGACCGGGATAGTCCGACTGGACACATGTCCGTTTTCAGCGGAGGCCCGGGGAGAAAAGCTCCAATATTACAAAGCATATGATAACAATATATGACAGATATATATGGTAATAGATTATACATTTCATACATAGATGTGAGAGGAGAAAAATAAAGATTACAAATACAATAATATGTACACTAACAATTGTAGAGAAGAAGATACATAGATACATAGGTGTAAGAAGAGAAAAACAGGATTACAATTACAATAATATGTACACTAACAATTGTAGAGAAGAGGGTGAGATCTTAATGTTATGAGATTCAGGTAGAAAGTAGGTGGCTTTTGCCTTGATGGAAGGTACAAATGAAAAGGACTGGGAGAGTTACTTAGTCTTTCCTCCCCACGTTTCTCTTTCTCCCTTCTCATCATCACCCCTCTCTCTCTCTCTCTCTCTCACTTGCTCTCTGTCTGTCTCTCTCTATATATATAGATATAAACATATAAATTGAAGGGCATATCTAAATAAAATATTGTGTCCTACCCCTTCTCAACCATATTTCCATTTATGTTTTCTTTTTCTGTACACCTCTGCTTACTATTTGCCCTCTTTCCTATTTCTTTATACTCCGCTTTCCACATTTATCATGATATATATATATGTATATATATATATATATATATATATATATATATATATATATATATATATGGGTCTACCTGAGGTGGTCGACAAGCCATTTGATCGACTTTCATTTGGTCGACAATTCATTTGGTCGACAGGCAGATTTGCCCCCCACCCCAATGTTGTGCGACCCTGGAGTTGAGTTGATATATATAGATAGGGGGGGTGTGGGGGGCACATAACATGCTTGTCGACCAAATGAATTGTCGACCAAATGAAAGTCGATCAAATGGCTTGTCGACCATCTCAGGTAGACCCATAGATATATATATATATATATATATATATATATATATATATATATATATATATTGCAGCGGTTATCGCTGTCAACTCACAGCAAGAGGTTCTCCCATTTGATTCTCAGCTGGGGTGCCTTCTGTGTGGAGTCTACATGTCCTCCCTGGATTAGCATGAGTTTCCTCCTGGTGTTCCATTTTCCTCCCACATTCCAAAGACATGTGTCTGGAGCATTTCTCCCTGGGCCTCCGCTGAAAATGGGCTCTGTCCCAGTCAGACCTTCTCAGTAAATGAATGTTAAATAAATAAAAATATATGCTATATGTTGTAGGCATGCAGCTTTAAGTGGCAACATTCTGTAGCAGATGTTGTGTAATGCTATCTGCTGTGGACTTGCACTGAATCCCAAGACCAGTGGGTCTTAGTACTTACCTTAGTACTTCTACACCATTCAGCTAAGGTTTTGACTTTTATGTCCTGTCAAATATGCTCTCCCTGAAACATAGCTGATTACTCACACAACATGTCTGTACTTACATATTCATGTCTACTTTATACAACCATGTAAGTTTGCTGTATGACACAAGAAGTGTGCTACTCAACAATTTCACTCTTTGAGTCCTGGGCTTTCTTTACCAAACTAGCTATTGCATTAAATACAGTTAAAAATTCTAATGTGGTATTACACCCTTGGTATGAATCTCCAGAAAAAAATGATCAAACAACTTAAAATAAAACATAAAATATTTATTTTGTTGTCTGCAAAATTAACTGTAAAATCATATTCTGGAACATGCATTGCAATATCTCACAGCTGGCAAAATATGGGCAAAAATGAATAGTACACTAAAACCTTTATTAATCACCTGTACAGTTTACTAGTGCTAGTATATTTTACAGATTTATTTTCTTTCTTCTTTCTTTCTTGTAAAATATGTAGTTTTTGGGTACTTTGCCTGGATAGATCTGCTCTATGCATGACAGTATGTATATTCTAAGACTACAGCCAAAAGATTTAGGTAACACACTGTGCTTTTGGATGACACAAGGGAGAATTTATGAAAATACTCCTGCAGAGCACAAAGCTTCACAGTTAGTACAAGGCAAATGGCATCCTTTTACAGAAATTTCCAAAATGCAAGATTGCTATAGATAAGCATTGCACAGGCCATATCAATTTGTGCAAAATATTTTAAATTTTAGAGCTGTACTGGAGACTAAGCTTTTAATGTTGGCAGCCAGTTATGCTCTGTACATCTGTTTTAGTGCGAACTTAGGATTAAGTATTCAGTCTGCTCATTTGTCAGTACTGCAGCGATGATTTCCAGGAAAATCCCAGGAGAGAGAGGTACTCATTTTCTGCCAGCAAATTGCACCTACAATGTATAGCAGAAAGACAAGAACAAATTATTCCATTTGATTGCTCTGAAAAAATCATACCATCATCTAACAGTGGGAAAACAGAGAGCATATGAACATCTGGCAAATGTTCAGCTCTGTTTCAGATGAGTAGAAACTCTTTGCATCCCAGTGGAACTTCAGGCACTAGGTTACACATTAAACAAGAAGGATTTGTGTTTTCAGGGCCACTTCTACCCTTAGGCAGAAACTAACAACTGCACTTTGAAAATCAGGAATAAAAGCTTAACATCAGTTTGATTTGTTTTGTAAGCCAAAGATTTTCTGAAGATTCTTGACTAGCTGAAGAAAGAGCTACTAAATATATTTATGCAAAACACAGGGAGCTAACTGTGTGAAGTGAAACAAAGAAAGTGCTTTTGATGTGCACAGACTGCAGAGCATTGAAAAAATAAATTCCTACATCTTTTAATAGATGCATCCTTTGCATGCAAGTACAGGATTCCTGCAGTAAGATGCAGTCTAAAATTTCAGCTTCTTTACAAAAATTTACAATGAACAAAACAAGCAAGCAGTCACCATTCATGTTATTTGCCCTTAGGTGTTCATCATGAAATACATGTACTGATTTTGTCTTCATTATGTAAATAAAATAAGCAGAATCAGGCACAGCAGATTAATATGTGCTCCTGCGTAGGGGCATATTTATTCCATTTTTTTATGTTGCAAAAATGACAGATTCCTTAGTCATAGCACAAATCCAAGTCTCTCATCTGAAAGCATGGCAGTTAAATGCTGTCATGATAAGTGATAAATTCCTTCATTCATTTAGACAGACATATGAATATTATGCAGCTGAGTGGGTGTTCCCAAACGTGTGCTGCTCATCTAATATGCGCACGATCAAATAAACATACGGATGTGTAAATCCGCAAGAGATGTAAGTCAGCAATTATGAGGAGACATACAGCCATCTGTTACATGCTAACCAATGTACATTTTTTGTAGCATTTCACTACCGTAGTTTGCATGCAGCTTGGTTGCACCATGTCACACTGATGTGGAATACATGGACAACTTGCAACCAAGTGCTACAGCACTTTTCCAGATCTCAGCTGCTCACTCATATTCTAAGTGTTTGTCAAGTATATCTTAAAGGTAATCATAATAATAGCAATTGCAATAAAAGTAAACATAATAAACTTGCATGTCACCATTTCAATATATAGCATGACTGAAACATATTCTAGTGCACCTTTTAGCTAATTTCATTGCTCCATATTATACAAAATGTCTAACATAGTGAAATAATCAAGCACATCCCAATGATATAATCTTTCGAATACTGTTGTAAGTATCTTATTAATGTAGTCTTCGTACTTAATCTATTTTATATATCATTCACTGCATGCGCTAACTATTTCAGGCACGTGACTAATATAACTTCTCTATGATGAATGGTACATAAATTCTGCCAACTCCATGCATGTGGTCTATGCACTATTGGACATCAATGCAATATGCCTATCTCAACTAAAGTTAAAATGGCACGGATATCACATACAATTTTTGAATGCTTTTTATTTCTTAAACATTACACCCATGATCATAAAATGGAGTGTTTTAATACACAGTCCAAGGCATTACCAGGAAGATGCAGGCATTAATGCCAGGGTACTTCTATGGGCTAGGCCTGTAAAGGTCCAAGGCCATTAGCCTAGCACACACCTATGAACCTATTATGGCTGTCATAGTCATTGCTGATACTTAAGCCAGGCTAAACTCCTCAGAAATCAAACCTGAGAATGCCTTTAATAACATACAGTGCACACAGCTCCAGGTTAACCTTAGTTATCACCAGAAGTATGGTGCTTTTGCAGCTGTGTTGAAAGATTTCAATTTTCCTGTTATTCAGCATAAAAGTTTTACAGATGACCTTTGTCCATTACTAATTACAGTGATGCCATATTTTCATAGTATCTACATAGATATCATTACAGAATAAACCGTGAATGTAAAGTTAATTGTTAACCTTATAAGAAACCCTCTGTAGTGAGCTGCTGAATGCAATTTCTGTTCTGGAAAAGTGAGTGGGAAAGGGTAGGGTCCTGTTTGGACAGTACATGGTGGTGCGGTGCCTTGTTCCTTAAAAAAGTCTTAAACCAAATCAGTGCATGTAGCTGTCAAGGAAACCTAGAATATTTAATTTTTATATAATTTTGCTACTAACATTATTTTGTAGAATTTTTTTAACTAGCAGTATCAATTTAATCAATGGCCTTGTTTAATACAAATATCAAATAACTGAGTAAAATTCCAACAGACATGAATTTCCGTAGAAAAACAGCAACCAAGGAACCAGTCTACCCCATAGTTTATTGTATACACATAAAGCACTTTTCATTCAATTAATAATCAGAACTTCTTCAGATAAAACAACCATTCAATTTCCACTGTTTAAAACCATTCTTAACTAGTCATGTGATTAAAATTAACATATGTCATTGTTTTTCAACATGATAAAAATAACCATTAAAGTTCCAGTGTAAAAACATAATTAGCAGCAAATAATACATAAAATTAACATAAAATAAATCCATTACATTCTGTTACGTATTTAGAAATTACATGCATAAGTCACTTATCAAAAAAGTGTATTTTATAAATAATTTAAAATGTATGCAATCGCTTTGCATTGTAGCAGTGCTTTTTCGAGGCAAACCCTTTATCTAGTTAAACACTTCAATTTTAAGCAGCATAAAATGGCGCAGGTTTCATTCATACCTGGATGCAGACAGGTGTTTAGCTGAAGTTGCCATAGTAGTTCATGTTTCTCTAATAAAAGAGAACTAGGGCCACCTCTAATGTCTGGAATAATCTGGTCATTGGCTCTAAGATATTCAGGAAGAACACCTACATGAATGTATTCTTGCATTACATCAGTTCACACCCATACCATCAGAAAAGGTCAGTCATTAAGGGCCAACTTGTTAGAGCAGCAAGAATGGTAACAGTTGAGGATGACTTTATAGAAGAATGTGAAACTTTAAGAGGGTTGTTCTTGAGGAGGGGTTACCCAGATTCACTAATCCAACAGCTGGTTATCAAAGTGCAAGTTAAAAGAAATAGAGGGTTTTACAAACCGATTCTCAATAGAGAGAGTACACAATGAAGTTTTGAGGTTCTGAGGAACCAAGACAGAGATGAATTTTGTGATGTAAGCCACACTAGCATGAACAACAATGATAGATTTATATTACGTTTCATCACACCTTATAGTATAAAAGCACTAGAAGTAAAAAAGTTAATTTGTAAAAACTGGAATCTCCTAATGGGTGACCATGACATCATTAATAAAAGAAAACTACAAAACACGCTATACACACTACTGGGATTTCACCTTCCCACAAGTATATTTGTAGGATGGTGACATCATCAGACTTGACAAAGATGAGTATATCACTTTTAAGGGGTGTGAGTAGTCTCCAAAAAGGTTGCTTCCTCTCAAGGGAGAGACAGACAGACACACACAACACACACACACAGTTGGCAAGTGCAGGATTCAAACCCCTATCTGACTACATTATGATACTACAGCAGTATGCATTTACACTACGCACTATACACGTTACTGGGGTTTCATCTTCCCACAGGTATATTTGTAGGATGATGACATCATCAGACTTGACAATGATGAGTATATCACTTTTAAGGGGTGAGAGTAGTCTCCAAAAAGGTTGCTCTCTCCCCAGGGAGAGACAGACACACACGTACACAGTTGGCAAGTGTAGGGTTCTTAATCCAAACTAAGTACTTTTTTACACTTTAGCAAGCAATATGGAGTTACAGGATGCAATACAGACATTACTCACTGACAGTTTGCCCAAAGGGGGTTTTCACATTTGCTAACCTCAGCAGGCTTATCATACTAGGTGTATTGTGAGTGTTTTGTATGCATAGTCCATAACCATGTCATATATGGGTTGATGCACCACATACTGGCACACACAGGGTTAAACTGGTGGCTAAGCTCTGTCAACCCAATACTGGACAATACAGTCAAGAGGAGTAGGGTCATACAAGCACAACACCAACAATCTCACATAGACCTACAATATAAGCACCAGCAAAACACACACATAAATACACATTAAGGGCAGTGCCTTCTGTGTGGAGTCTGCATGTCCTCCCCGCGGTTGGGTGGGCATTCGAAAGACATGAGTAAATGGGCGTGCCTTCGTTGAAGGTTGAACGTTGAGCTGGCACCTCAGCATTCGTGAAAATCTACTGCCAATCATTAGCGGACCAGAGTTCCGCTGTGGTGACCTCTAACCGGGAAATGCCAAAAGACAAACAACAACAATGACAACAACCATACCCGGAGAATACAAATATTAATCTGAAAAAGAGAAAGTGTCCTCCTAAGCTGACAAGCAAGCAACATGCACCTCCAAGCACATGCCAGAAAACATATAATACACCAAAGCAGTGTGCCTCACAACAGGCCCTAAGGAAAACAACATACCCAACACACTAGTAATAGGTGACTCCATAGTCAGGCACATAGATGTTCCACTCACTAGGCTAGACAGGGGGAAGGTTACTGTCAGTTGTCTGTCAGGTGCTATGATCTGCCACATAACACAAGCACTTACATCACTCCAGAACAGGAACATACATGACGCGGTCTTTGTACATGTCAATGTGAATGATCTGAGGCATACCTCCCAAGACAACATGACAAGAGATATATAGTTGCTATATGATCATGTAGCCCAGGCTGGTATGACCCTGACCATGAGTAGCATCTTACCTTCACCTACATGATACTGCAATACAACAGTAATGTAATACACAAGGGCTAGTATACATTGCTATGTGTCAGATATGTGAGAGGTTCTACGTCAGAAAAAACGAGAGACACCTAAGACGTAGAATATATGAGTACATGTATGAAATCCAAAACCAAAACTCTAAAAATGCTCTATATAAACACACTCTAGTATGCAACCGAGCAAAGTTTTTGTTTTTTGTTTTGGAAACCCTCCCTAGGGAAGCCTGGGTTGGCCCTTGGGAAACTAAATTGGAGTACCGAGAGACCTATTGGAAAATAATATTGGAAGCCAACAGGATACCAGGATTGAATGACAATATATCTATTGTCCCTCTTCTCAAGCTAAGAGCAGCAGAGTTGTGAAGTACCCATACTATATATGTATACAAGCTCTTTATGTTGTTCTTTTTCTCATGTTTTTTTTTCTAATGTTTATATTTTTTTATCAATGTTTATTTAAAATAGGTATGATGTATACACTGGACACTTTTTGCATGAGTATGGCAACAATACATGTTTTTATACACAGAATATATTTTTATGGTATACTAGGTATATTTATATAAATGTGTACATAATATGTAAGTTTATGACCTATTCAGTTTGAAACATTTTTAACTAGTTTGCTAGTTTGGGGTTTATTATTTATTGTTTTTAAATATTAAATAATGATGTTATATATTATTGCTTTTTAAACATTACCAACCAATTTTTATATTTTGTTTTATGTTGGTATGGCAGTTAAACTGTTTTGTTTACAATATAACCCATGTATATATTACAACTTCCTGCTTTAATAGATGATTGCTCATCAATTAACCTATTCAACATCTCATGTGATTAGTATTTAAATGGTCTTTTGAGTTACATCTGTATTATCTCAAGAAGTCAGAGAGCTTTCTCCAATGAAAACATTTTTATTTGAGTTACAGCTGGTGATAATATCTACTTCCAATAAATTTTGTGCGGTTGCGGTTTCTGCCTCCGACTGAACTTTTTGGTGAATTGAAATATAAGAGAAAGATGATAAACTTCAACAATTGGCTGAGCTTCTGGTGTCATTCAAATGAGATCCAGTCTCTGTCTGCCTGTGATGACATGATAGACAAGCCTCGTTGCTTCGCTAGAGATGGTTTGCACCTGTAACCCCTATGCTTCTGAATACTGGCCAAGGCTCTTGCTGTCCCCATATTACCTTTTTTAAGCAAGGCTCAAAGGTTTATAGGTTCACAGATTCATAGGTAGGTATTAGGCTATTGGCCCTGGGGCCTATACAAGCCCAGCCAAAAAGGTACCCTGGCTTTTGCCACCCAAGAAAATTATTTTCGTGTGCCGCTGTCGAGCAGAGCCACAGAGGTGATCCCAGGGGGTGAATTTCCTATTTCCCATCCAATCATCAAGATTTTTCTTGAAGAGTGCTAATGAGGATCTTCGTTTGATATAGATAGGTAGTTTATTCCAGACTATGGGAAGTCTTTGGGACAGGAATCTATCCCTTCGGCATGTTCTGTTTATTGTGGTGACAAGGTTTAGGTCCCTAGAGCGTGTAGCTTGGAGGGATTGGGATTTCTTTAAGTGGAGCATGTCCAACAGCTCTGGGTTTGACATAGCTTTGCATGTTAGGCAGAGATCACCTCTGAGTAGGCGATATGCAACGGAGTAAAGCTGGATTGTTTTGAGACGGTCTGTGTAGGGCATCTGTTTGAGGTTGGTAATCCTCTATGTGAGGTATTTCTGCGGCCTTTCCAGCTGTTGTAGATGTCTTTTGAGGTACATACCAAAAGGGGCATTGTACTCTATAATGGGTCTAATGAGTGATGAGTAGAGGGGAACAATGACCTCTTTTTTTCTGGATGAGAAACCTTTTGTGATGAGGTGTGCCATGTACAAGGATTTCCTGACTACTGTGGTGATGTGATTATCAAAGGAGAAACTACTGTCCACCTGTGTCCCAAGGTCTCTTATCACACTTTCAGTGTTAAGTATACTATCACCTATGTTGTAGTTCATGGGTACAGAGTTTTTACCAAAGGGGATGACAATGCACATTTTGGCATTGAGCTTGAGGCCATGGCTTTGACACCAGGCATCTGTCTCAGTGAGTCCCTTTTGTATGATGTCCACATCGTTAGGAGTTTTGATTATGGCTCTTAGTTTGCAGTCATCTGCGAACTTCATTAGCCAAAGACCTTCTGTGTTAGCCTGTACTTCACAGAAGTAGATACCAAACAGGAGAGGACCCAGGACTGAACCCTGTGGTACTCCACTTGTCACTGGTCTGAAGTCGGATTTGGAGTCTGCTACTTTCACAGTGTGGGTTCTGTCATTGAGCCAGTTGGCAGCCCATCTTGTGACAGGGATTTATATCTAGTTTAGTGAGTTTATCTATAATTCCAGAGTGGAGGATGGTGTCAAAAGCCTGGGCAAGATCTACATAGGCTGTGTGAACCACCTTACCCTTGTCTACGGCTTTGGTGACTGCTTCAAAGAAGTCTGTCAGGTCTGATCTGCAAGGCAATTGAGCCAATCATAACGGAACTCAACAATAAAGACATTGGAAACCTTCACACAGTTGAGCACATCCAGTCTAGCTTTGTCAAATGCAGATCATGCCTCCTGAACTTGGTGAATTTCTTTGAGACAGTTACCCAGGCTACAGATGATTCAGAGGAGCTCCACACAGCCCACCTATACCTCGCTAAGGCTTTTGACACCATTCCCCAGTCAGGTATCATAGATTAATTCACCAACCTGGGCATAAATCCATACATTACAAGATGGATTGCAAACTGGCTCACAGATAGATCCCACAAATTAAGAGTTGCCAGCTACATGTCAGACTCTAAACCAGTAACAAATGGTGTCCCCCAGGGTTCAGTCCTGGGGCCCCTGCTGTTTGGTATATACTTCTCAGAAGTTCAGGTCAACACAGGAGGGTTGTGGTTGACTAAGACTGCTGGGAACTGTAAGGTGTTTGCCATAATAGATTCCCCGGATGACACAAATATTCTCCGGAAGATACTCTATGAGACAGATGTGTGGTGTCAGAATCATGGCCTCAAGCTCAATGCGAAAGAATGGATAGTAATCCCTTTTGGGGAAAATGAAGTACCCACAAACTACCACATAGATGTTACCCCCTAAAAACTGATGAGGTAATAAGGGATCTGGGGACACAAGTAGATAGTCATCATTCCTTTGACAAGCATGTTGCCAAAGTGGTTAGGAAATCCTATGTGGCCCACCTAATTAACAAAGGGTTTGCATCAAGATCAAAAGAAATAGTGGTGGCCCTCTACTCTTAAGTCATCAGACCCATCATTGAGTACAATGCACCATTTTGGATGTACTCGACTAGGCATATCCAGCAGCTGGAGAGACCACAGAGGTACCTCACCAAGAGGATTACTGGCCTCAAACAGCTGTGTTATGCAACACAACTGGAAAAACTAAATCTGTTATCTGTTGCATACCGCCTACTCAGAGGCAAACTCTGCCTAACATACAGAGCCATGTCCAACACATAACTGTTGAACATGCTTCATCTAAGGAAAACAAAATTGAGTCGCACTACACACTCCGTGGATATGAACCTCATCACAACAATGAATACAACATGCTGGTGGGATAGAGTACTATCCCAAAGACTTGCCTTACTGTGGAACAGAGTCCCAATGTACATCAGACAGAGCCCCTTGCTGACACTCTTCAATAGGAACCTTGATGAGTGGATGAGAAACAGACAATTCATGCCAGGGATCACATCAGCAGCCCCACCAGGAAGGGGCTTAGGGTACTAATTTTTAGAACTAGGGCTTAGGAGACTAACCAAGGGGTGGTGAAAGCTGCACAACTTGCCTAGGCTAATATATGCCTTTGTGAAGATAGTCTACTACATACCTATGAACCTATGTGACAGGTACATGTCTACAGATAGTAGATGTGTACTTCATTGTACAGTCATGTTGTACAGCAGGCACATGCACCACATACACTGTAATGCTTATAGATACTGGTGGCTATTATGTACAGTGGGTGAGATGTGCACCTCATGTCTTTCGTGCCACTGGGATGTGTGCTGGGTGGGACAGTCCTGGATGGTTCCCTGTCATGGCCACCCTCTTACACACATCTCTGCCCATCCATCTTTGGCTTATTATACTGTATTCCCCCTACATATATAGGTACATAGGTAGGTAATAGGCTATCTGCCTGAAGGCATATATTAGTATGGCCAGAGTGTGCAGCTAACACCACATCTGGGGTTAGTTCCCTATGCCTCTGTGTAGTAGAGCTGATGAAGTGATCCATGGTGTGACAGTTCAGTTTCACATACACTGATCAAGGCTCCTCTGCAAGAGATTCAATGAGGGACTCAGCTTAATGTAGGTTGGGAGCCTGTTCCAAAGCAAGGGAAGTCTGTGAGTTAGTAATGTATCCCTCCAACATGTTCTTTTTATTGTTGTGATGATTATATCCCTAGAGCATGTGGCACAGTGAGCTTGGGTTTACTTCAGATAGAGCATGTACATCAGTTCTGCATTGGACATGGACCTGTCTGTTGGGCAAAGATCGCCTGAGTAGACGGTATGCCACAGAGTACAGATTAAGTACTTCAGTCTTGTTGCATGGGGCAACTGTTTGAGGCCAGTAATCCTCTTGTTGAGGTACTTCAGTGGTCTTTCAAGCTGCTGAAGGTGCCTAGTCAGATTCATCGCAAGTGTGTCATGGGTCTGATGACTGATGAGTAGAGGGAACCTCCTTTGACCTACATGCAAAGACTTTGGCAATTTGTGGGAACACATAGCATGGTTTTCTAACCACTTTGTGAATGTGTTTCTGAAAGTAGAGATGACTATCCACATGTGTCCATAGATCCCTTATTATTACTTCCATATTTAGGGCATTGGCACCTATGTGGTATTTGCATGACTGTAGCTTGAGGCCATACTTTTGACACCACATCTGTCTGACTGAGACCCTTCTTAAGGATGTCTCTGTTGTCCCAAACATCGATTATGACATCCTTTTTGCAGTAATCCACAAAGTCTGCTAACCATAGCCCTTGTGTGTTTGACTGTACTTTTGAAAAGTATACACCAGACAGGAGGGGTCCCAGGACTGAGCCATGGGGGACAGCAGTTGTTACCAGCTTACAGTTCAACAGGGAGATCATAATTCTTACCTTGTGGGATCTATCTGTATCCCAGTTGGCAATCAATCAGATGACATACGTGTTTATGCACAGGATGTTGACTTTGTGGATACGACATGTGTGTGGGATGTTGGAAAAGGGCTTTTCATGGTCTATGTAGGCTGTGTGGAGCTCATTTCATTGATGTATGTCCTGGGTAGCTGCCTTGAAAACTGTCTAGCAGGTTTAGGGACCATGATCTGCCACTGACCAAACCAAAATGGGTAGGGTTGACTGTTTGTAGGCTCCCAATAGCTCTGTTTATGAGTTCCATAATGATGGACTCCATGGCCTTGCAGATCAGGCTTATTAGGCTTATAAGACAATAGTTCCCATGGTCTGTTGTGCACCAACACTTCTGGAGTGTGCCAAATGTTGCTGTAACTCATTCAGCAGTTTCATATCCTGTACAGAGGGTGAGTCTCAACAGACTGTTCAGGTGCAGGGTCTGCTTGTTTTGGAGTTCACATATGACACAGCCAGGGACACCATGTCATCCCATAGACGCCATGTTTTTAGGTTTGGATAGAGCTGTTTAACCATTGTATATTTGATTTCTGGGTTTTCACAATCTCCAGGTATGGTAATGGGCCCTTTTGTCAGTGAGAGGGTGGTAAATATGTATGAACTTGTCTGAAAAGATGTTGGCAATGTCAGTCATGTACACGTATTCATTTACCCTTTGCACTAACTCAGAACATATATGAGTTTACATTGATATTTCTGACATAGCTAAAGAAACTTTATGGTTCTCTATGGAATCTTTGGCAATATTTGTGTCAGAGCTTGGCTTGGATAATGTTAGGAGTGCCCATTGTTTCTTGATGATTCTGATCGGAGATTTATTGATCTTCTTCGGATTTTAACTTTTGTTGAACAACTTAAGTACTTGTATTGCATAGTTTGATTATGACAGGGGTCCAATATATTAGATGGGTCTGTTTTCATATCACTGTGTGCACAAGGCAGGATTGGTAAATAGTGGCATGTGTCTGTAGTAAGAACTGCAACTGCCAGATATGTGTGGCCCACTGCTGTAGTCAGACATGGCCTAAGTGTGTGAGCATGCCCAGTATGACCTTTCAGTATGTTGTTGACTGAAATTTGCTAACATTTGTTTAAGTGTGTGAGCATGCCCACTATGGACATATATACTATATATGTGTGAAAAATTAAGTTGTTTTTTACTTCAGGGCTCACCTTTGTGTTGTACATCATCAGGAAGCATGCTGTGCCTGCAGAGCTTTCATGAGTCAATTTGCATAGACTTATCAACATTTCTGCATACAGGGGAGACAGCTATTATTTGCACATTTCTACCGGGGGGGGGCACACCTGATTGTTACTGTGGATGTACATAGGATGAGGGGTACACCTGACACTTATACACATTTGCTAGACCTCCACTGCTATGTCAGGTACTCCATTTAAGTCTGCACTATTGCCTAGCGTACTGGCTTGAGGCATACCCCTGTACTACAGACCTTAGCTTCCAATTACACGCATATTAGTTTGTGACTTAATAGCCTACACAACCCACATCACACTGTCTGGCCTGCTGTTATCTGTCTGCATAGTCCTGGGAGGAGGTTACCCATAGGCCTCTTTAGAGGGCATGATACAGCATTTGTTTGTGTTTGCGTTTGTCTACAACTGTCCTACTGGTTGTGACTGTTAGGTATGTGATCCCCCCAACTGGTATGTGAGAGTGACTTAAGTTGTGTCTGTGCCAATAAAATGCTATCATGGCTTAGTGGTTCAGTACTGTGACTATAGTGCACAGTATCCTGAGTTCAAGCCCTGTCACTGCTTTTTATTTTCCTGCTGGGCAGATCTGACTGGTTAAGGAACAGTAAAGCAGGTGTGAGCAGGTTTACCTGACTTTGCCCGACTTTGCCCAACGTTGCCCAACTTTGCTCAACATTGCCCGACATTGCACTGGTTAGCGCGGTGCACAGCTGCATGCAATTGTATTTAAATATGCTCAATACTGGTAAAATGTGCTTAGCTGTGCTTTATATTGCTTAAAATACGATACTCATGCCTCAGGTGGTGCTGCAGGGCTGCCTATGTCAGATGCACATAGTACACTCCCTATACATGTTTGAAAACAGGTAGTGTCAAGTAAGACATCCCTTTTACTGTATGTGTGAGTCAGAGAGAGGTGTCATTTCCAGGGTGCCTACTGAGTTAGTGTATGTGCTACGCATTGCCTCTTTGCCAAGGCCAGGGCATACTGGGCACGCCTCCTTCTGCCTACTGGGGCAGGCTCAGGTTGTTCCTCCTCTGAGTTACGCTGTACCTCTGCAGGCCTTGGCAATGGTGTGGGGCAGTTTGGCCCAGCCCCATGCTGTTCCTGCTGCAGCTGTTTCCACAGGATCATATTGTGTAGCATAGCACATAACATAACAATTTGGGTACATGTAGTGAGTGAGTACTGCAAGGCTCCACCAGAGGTGTCCAGGCACCGGAACCGTGACTTCAGCATCCTAAACACATGCTCATTTATGATTCTTGTTTATGCATGTGTCTCATTATGGATTTCTTGTTCAGGTGTGTGTGCATTTCTGATGGGTGCCATCAGCCATGGCTCCAGTGTGTATCCAGCATCCCCTTCTAGGTGATGGTAGGGAATGTCCCCATTGGAAAATAACTGGTACAGATGGGTCAGATGCCAAATGTGGGAATCGTGATAGCTTCCAGGGCATCCAGCACACACATTCATTATTATGCCCTGGGCATCACACACAAACTGGATGTTGATGGAGGGGAATCCCTTGTGGTTGATGTAGACCCTACCCCACTCACCGGGTGGTGCTTTGATGCGTATGTGCATCTATGTCTATTGCACCCACTACCTCAAGGTATTGTGCTATTTGGTGGAAAAGACCCATATTGCTGACCAAAGCCTCACAGGTGTTGGGGAAATATATGTGGTCACTGGCATGTGCTGACATGGCATCCAGGAACTGGTGGAGTACCCTGAATGCTGATGCCTGTGAAATCCCCATCATATCACCAGTTTGTCTTTGTAAGGTACCTGTAGTTAGTATTCTTAGGCCAACACATACCTTGGTATCCACTGGGATGGGTTCCCCTCTGTTGGTTCTGTGTGTGAGGCGTGGCTGGCACAGCTCAACAATTTGCTGTAGGAGGTCTCTGTCCACCCTATAGCGCTCCACTATCTCCAGCTCATGTAGCCCCTGGTAGGTTACCCTGGGTCTGTACACTCTTCTCCGTCTCCTCACTGTGGGTTGCTTAGAAGCATTCACAACATCACCACCCTCAGCACCTTGCACATGTTGGTTTATGATAGCAAGAGCAGCCCCTAACATTTTGTCTGACTTAAGCTTTTTAAGCTTTCCCTCTTTGTATACTGTAGTGTTGCAGAGTTCTTGATAAAAGACAGGGGGGAATGGTGTTTGCAGAGTTTAAAGTGCTGGGCTGGGCTAGTCTGCTGCCTGTGTAATTGGCTGATTCTGATATATTTCAGCTGGCAGCTCTGCTAGTTCTCCTTGGTTAACTTCCTACTACTTCTTTTCCTTCCTTTTGCCTTTCTGTTTGCACCCGGGGGCAGCGCCGTGCAAGCAAGCGCAAACACACGCAAACACACGCACATGCGCGCACATGAGCACACACACTGTGTGCATGGTTGCAAGGAGTTGCCTATCTTTTAACAGTGTGCACCTTGGGTTTGAGATTTTCAAATAGGACAACTGTAGGCATGCCTCTTTGCAACCCTGAGCAACTCAGGGAAACACGAGCCACTGTGCTCCAATTAGAATACAGCCTGTCTGACACACCCCCTCATGTTGTCTTCAGCCTGCCATTCACCTGCATAGCAGAATAAGCTTTTTAGTGAAAATGCCTATTTTTGGCTTTTTTTTAATTATTTTCTTGTTTTTATAAGCGCCGCACACTTAAACATCAGAGATCGGGGGAAAAAAATACGATTTTTATATTTTTAAACATTTTAAAATGCCAATGGCCTTATATTTGGCCATTGGCATGCTTTCTCAACTGTATGCATCTTTTATTTGGAGCTGTCATAGCTCTGTTTAGCTATTTGTAGAAATGTACTCCCTTACCAATGGAGTACATTTCTTCAGGTAACACTAATCTACCACGGACAGGTTAGTGTTTCCTGGATCACAAATTTACCTAATTTGCATGGCTTTCACCAGCAAATGAGGTAATTTGCATACCATGATGCTGTCCATGCAAGAGTAGCTTTAGCAGCTCTCGTGCACGCCCCTGACGACTGTTCCTGGATCGCACGGCAGACGTATTGCCAGCGTGAGCTCCTACACTCATCTTGCACTCCGTGCAAGCTTTTGTGAATCCGGGGGTATGTTTTTACCCTGGAACTTTAAGGGTTATTTTTGTCATGGTGAAAAACAATTACATATGTTAATTTTAATCACATGACTAGTTAAGGATAGTTTTAAACAGTGGAGATTGAATGGTTGTTTTATCTGAAAAAGTTCTGATTATTAATTGAACAAAAAATGCTTTATGTGTATACAATAAACTATTGGCTAGACTGGCTCCTTGGTTGCCGTTTTTCTACACAAATAACAAATAGACAACTAGAGTGAAAATTCAGAAGCATCTATGCATCCATGATATCCATGACAATACCAAGGTTCATTTTTGTGATGATATGTGATTAGCATGACTAATATGGCTTGTTGTCATTGAAAGCTTTACTTTAAACCTGCATGCTGTTGCTTGGAAAGATACATAAGTACTATCCATATCTAGAGTCAATAGTCTATCCAGATTACAGTTAGCAGATACACTGATATATTAGTCTGAAAAATTATATTTTTTATTAAAAAAAATAAACATTGACAAAATGGTTGACCACTCATAATTACTATTTTTTGTATTGTTCAAGTATGCATTGTTTCTCTGAAGAAGTCCTTTACACCGAATAAAGAATGAAAGTGCTAAGGAAACTGCTTTGCCTGTGAGTTTATTTGCATACTCTCCAAGTTTAGTTTTGAAGTTTTTTAGTCAGTCGTCAATTACTATTTATTGTTTACTGTTCATTGCAATATGTTATACTTGGGCCTATTGGCCGATCTTTTCTTCACTAAAGGTAAATGTTTTCCATGCTACAGATATGGTTTGACATCATAGTTCTACAAAAATTATCACTGTCCCTTCTCATAGTGGGTAGTTTTCCAGTTTTATTCTTTGCTAGAATGCCTTATGCATGGAGCCTGTATATTCTCCTGGCATTAGCATGCCATTTTGCTATGTGTTCTGTTATTTCCTACACCTTAAATATATGCTTTAAATGGATTTGCATCCTTCTAAATTTGTCATACATGTGTATTCTAAGAGTGAGCAAATGTACAACCCATTAAGGGTTGGTTCTCCCTCCTGGATTAAATCTCATTGATTTGTACCCACAGAGGGCTGGAATAGGCTGTGGTTTAAATGCAGCTCCAATCTCAATGAAGAAGGTAATCCAAGAATGGATGAATGAGATGTAATATTTCCTTGAATAATGCAAAATCTTTTCCATCTCACAGAGCAACCTATACCTTACTTTTCACATTTGCCAGCTGCAGATCTTAACTTTTGAATCTTTGCTGTAAAAGTCCTATGTAAAATGCTTATTTAAACTAATTGACAGGCAGCTCTGGGTTTTCAAGAACATTCATTATTCAAGAATTACTGAATTACATGCTCTGATATCGTGTTTTTCTGTGGTATCCTTCCGATAAAAGTGTACCACACTCCTAAATTCAGCATTCCAGAATTCCACAGTGAGTATGCATATATATATATATATATATATATATATATAGATATATATATATATATATATATATATATATATATATATATATATATATATAAAAATGCATATGCCCATATATTCTTAGTTGCAATCTACAGGCAGCATGCCCAGTATAAAATGCAGGAGACTTCACTGCATTGTCCTACTGGGTCTACTTCATAACATTGAAATTTCATAACGTTGAATTTCATAACATTGAGACCATAACATTGAAAATTCAAAACACTGAAAACCCAAAAAATTGAAAACTCAGAACATTGAAAATGTGCTTCATAACATTGAAAACTACATTGCACAAGTAAATGGTGATTGTGATACAGTGAGGTTAGGAAATTAACTTTTTTTTACTGTAGCGCAATCTTGGAGATGGTATATTTAATTTATGGGGGTGTGGGGGGCAGAGCCCTCAACATGGGTGGTGCAGGGGTCTTGCCCCCCTGCAGAAACATAGTAGAAAGTGCGTTTGTTAGTTAGGTGGTATTGTAGGTGGAGGGGATATTATTTACATATCCACTGTAGTTTTCAATGTTATGAAGTACACTTTCAATGTTCTGAGTTTTCAATGTTTTGGGTTTTTGGTGTTTTGAAATTTAGATGTTTTGGTCTATTAGGTAGTAGACCCATATATATATATATATATATATATATATATATATATATATATATATATATATATGGGTCTACCTGATAACACGGACAATGAAATAACCAACACGACAAAACCAAAAGAAACCGAAAGTTCAAAAACACGACACTTCACATGCCCGACAAACCACAATCCCGACAATCAACAAAACAAATACCTGTCCTGAAAAACACACACACAACACAAGCACACCAAAAACCTTACAAACCTACACTAAACCTTACATACACAACTATCTCTGCACTAACCTTAACCCAAACCCTAACCCTATGGTCAGTCACTATCGCACACTTAGCTTACCCGCACCCTAACCCTAACTCACTTAATCCTCCCCTAACCCTCAAGTCCATCACTATCGCACATTTACCTTACCTGCACCCAAACCCTAACTCACTTAACCCGCCCTTAAATCTAAAGTCCGTCACTATCGCACACTTACCTGACCCACACCCTACCCTAACGTCCATCATTATCACACACTTACCTTACCCACACCCTGACCCTAACATCCGACCCTAACATCCGTCCCTATCGCACACTTACCTTAACATGTCGGTGTTCTCAGCATTGGGATTCTCAACTGTTGATCATCTCCATTGTCGATCTTCCGGTGTTGGTGTTCTTGTTGTCAGCGTTGGGCACTTTCGCCGTTTTCAGGTAGACCCATATATATATATATATATATATATATATATATATATATATATATATATATATATATATATATATATATACATATATATATATACATATATATATATATATATATATATATATATATATATATATATATATATATATATGTGTATACACACATGTACATATATATATATATATATATATATATATACATATATATAATATATATATATATATATATATATATATACACACAGGCACAATACATACTTTTTATTTATTGATTTTATTTTATTTTATTATTTTACATTTGTTGACCGGGCTAGTCCAGCTGGATATATATCCATTTTCAGTGGAGGCCCAGGGAGAAAAGCTCCACATATACCAAAATGTTTACAAACACAATGGTATTTACAAAGACATTGGTACATTACAAAGCTTAGGCATACATTACATTTCATAGGATTTAGCATTTGAATATGAAAGTCCTAGCGCAAACAGTTTTGGATATTCCTAATAAAATATGTCAAAGACACTATTAATTATAAAGTCACACACCCAAATGTCACATAAAAATGCAAGTGTGTAACAGCAATGGATATTCATACAAAATATGTACAAGGACACTCTTATTCTGTAAAGTGTCACCAGAAGTCCTAGTGTAAGATGGCTATGGATAATCATCAAAATATGTACAGGACATTAGTCCGCTGTAGTCACATTAACTTTATTATCAGTAGAGAAGACACAATATTATACTCATGAGAAGATAGGTGTAGAGGGAAGGGTTTGGTAGTTAGTCTGGGTAGACACAGGGGCATAACCAGTGTGATTTAAGGTAGGGTGTTAGTTTGCTTTTAAATAGGTAAGCTGAGGCTAGGGAGGTTAGGTGATTAGAGAGGCTGTTCCAGGTTTTACCCACTGTATTAGGGAACAATGCGTCACCAGCTGAATTATAGGATTTAGCCATTTGTACTAGTAATTTGTTAGATGAGCGTAAGGTTTTGAGATTATTATAGGTGGTGACTAGGGTATTGAGTATCGGTGTATTTGTAGATTGATACAGGATCTTATGGACTATTGTTAGTTGGTTGAAAGGTATTAGATCTGGCAATTCTAACCAGCCTAGTTGATTCAGATTGATACAATGATGGGTCCTATAGGCGGACCCAGCTGCAAATCTGGCAATATTGTTGTAGGAGGCAGACAGTTTACTCAGGTTGCTTTTATATAATTTAGTATAGATAGGCGAGGCATATAGTAGGGTGGAGATAAGGTGGGTATGGGCTATAGTGGTCTTAGCTAGTGGAGTCAGAAAGGTTTTGATCCTGTAGAGGGAACCTAATTTTTTGTTCACTGTTTTTATAATGTTATTAATATGATGCTCAAAGGTGAGGTTATTATCAATTAGTACCCCAAGTAGTTTTGTAGTAGGATCAGGAGATATTATAGTTCCATTGCTAGAAGTAACAGTAAAGTTAAGTGGGGAGGCTCTACAGGTGGGGGTAAATAGTAGCATTTTTGTTTTTTTAGGGTTCAAGATAAGACATTGGTGTAGAAGCCAATTTTCAACTATGCTAATGGTGTTTTGGGTTAGGGACTGAAGTTCTGATGAGGAAGTGGCTAAGCATATACATGTGGAGTTGTCTGCATATTGGATACAGGTAGCTTGAGGAATTACAGAATGGAGGTCATTTGTGAAGATGGAGAAGAGGAGAGGACCTGATATTGAGCCTTGAGGGTCACCTATGGCAACTGGGAGGTGGGAAGATAAGGTATTTGCCCATAGTACAGCCTGTCGCCTGTTATTTAAGTAGGATTGGAACCACTGTATAGCAAGAGCATCCAATGACAGGTTTTTAAGTGTGTCTATGAGGAGGTGGTGGTTAACCATGTCAAAGGCTTTTGACAAATCAATAAAGAGGGCTGAGGATAGAGTGTCATTATTATAATTTCTATTAATGCAGTCAGTAAAGGATAAGAGAGCAGAGGTGGTGCTATGAAATGGTCTGAAGCCATATTGGCAGGTGGCTAATAAATTATGTTCAACTAGGTGGCTTAAACGTTGCTTATGAATGCATTTCCCCTTTACTTTTGCCAAAGGGGGTAGTATGGCTATGGGCCTATAGTTGGAAAACTCTTTGGAATTACCACCTTTATGCAGGGGGATAATGTGAGAAACTTTCCAGATTGATGGGATGGTTCCTTCCGAAATAGTTCTATTAATGAGGATGGATATGGGGTAGGCTATGGTTTTTGCTGCTTTTTGCAGGTATTCTGCAGGTAGTAGGTCTGCAGAAAGAGTGGTGGGTTTAAGTTTCTGAATAAGGTTACAGACAAGGGATGTGGGAACTGGTTGAAAATGAAATAGAGGGGGGCTATTGGAGATGGCAGGCGTAGAGGATGTGGAGTTAGGAGATAGTTTGGCCAGGGATTGAATGGTTTCTGTGAAAAAAGTGTTAAAAGAGTTGGCTATTTGAATGGGATTGTTATGATCAGAGCCTAAGGGAGTAGGAGTTCCTGAGCGGCCTGGGTGTACGAGGTTATTAATGCCTAACCAGAATTTTTGAGGATTATTTTGGTGGGTTTGTTAAAGCTGGCAGTAGTAGTTTCTTTTGTCAGACAATATGGCTTATTTTGCTTCATTTTATTAGCTGTAGGAACATTAATTGTTCTGAAGGGCTTTTTCTTGACCGCCATCTGGCCCATAGTTTATTTCTTAGGAGGATTTTTTGTTTGGTAGTCTTGGTGAGCCATGGGGCTGGTTTAGTCCTGGTTCTAATTTTGCGTGTTGGGGCATAGCAATCAAAAATGGCTAAGAATTTTGAATTAAAGTATTTGACTGCATCATCTAATCAGAGGTGTTTGAGGGGTGACCAGTCACAGGCACTAAGTTCTGTTTGGAAGCTATCAGGGTTAAAGTTTTTGTTAGCCCTTATTGTCCTATAAATGGTTGAGTTTGGAGTTTCAGTCTTATATCTGACTAAATAGGTGAGTGTGTAGTGACTTATATCTTCAGGGAGGGTACCTGTTTTATAAGTTTGTTGGTGACTATTAGTGAAAATCCAGTCTGGGGTGCTTTCTTTGTTATTAATTTTATTGGTTCTGGTAGGGGACGTGATGGTTTGAGTAAAACCATATAGGTTAATATGAGTAGAAGGCTGCTCAGATGAACAGGAATTCCAGTTTATATTAAAGTCACCCAGTACACATATATACAGATACACATATAACATACACACATATATATAGATAGATATAGTTATATATACATACACATATATATAGATATAGTTACAGATACAAAATCAGTTAGATACAGATAACATACACACACATATATATAGACAGATATAGTTATATATACATATATACACACACACACACACTCACATACACACACACACACACACACACACACACACACACACACACACACACACACACACACACACACACACACACACACACACAGGTAAGCCGCAGCTTCTAGCAGGAATCAATTTTATGGTAATCATTCATTGCTCATATGGTAACCAGTTTTCATAGGTGATTACAAGGCTAATGACACAAGAGCCTTTACAAGCCTAGCCAATAATACTCAGGATATGGCAATATTATATCATAATTCCTCAGATATGGTATGGGGTAGTATCAGGGCAGTGGGTCTTTGGGTGTTGGAGCCCTGACTCATTTTAGAGATTGCCAATTTCCATAAAGGACATGGGCAGTACCCCAGGAGTAAATTTATGGTTCCCATCCATTCATCCAAATTCTTTTTGCAGCTAGTGAGAGACGGGAATATGTTTTACAAAGATGGGAAGTTTATTCCATAGATAAGGTAGCCTTTGGGATACAAATCTCTCTCTCCACCAAGTTCTGTTAAAGTAAAAAAAATAACACTCAGGTTAATTAAATGCATAACTCTTGTATACTTTTTCTTGCGAATATGTAACATTTTCATCAGGGCTGGATCATGGAATGCCATGTAGGTCAGGCATAGGTCACCTCTTAAACAATATTAGATGGAATAAAAGGATAGCTTCCTTTAATCAGTCTGCATAAGACATGTATCTTATGCTTTGTATTTTTTTAGTGAGAAACCTCTGGGGCTGCTCCGATTGGTGTTAGTGCCTGGTTAGGTACATGCAGAAGGGAGCACTGCACTCGATTATGGGCCTGATGAGGGCTTAGTACAATGGCACTATGACTTCCTTTGATCTTGATGCCATGCTTTTATTTATAAGTTGAGCCACACAGGAGGATTTTCTCACTGCCGTAGCTACCTGGTGGTTAAAGTTTAGGTTACTATATATCTGTTTTCCTAGGTCCCTCACCACTGGGTTTACTTTTAGGGGTGTGCTATCAATGTTATAAATTGCAGGGATATCCAGTTTACTGAAGGGTATGATTACACATTTTTTAGCATTTTGTCTCAGTCCATGGTTTTGGCACAAGCTGTTTGTCATTTTTAGGCCTGTTTGTAGGATATCAGCATCATTTGGTGATTCAACAATTGCTTCTAGCTGGTGAACCAGAGGTTCCCAACATTGACCTTCATTTCAGAGATCTATATACCAAACAGGAGTGGTCCCAGCATTGACCCCTCTGGGACACTGCTAGTAACAGGTTTCATATCAGAAATGGATTCACCTATCCAGACAACATGTGCCCTGTCAGTGAGCTAGTTGGCTATCCATCTGACAATGTAGGGATTTATGCCTAACTCAGTAAGCTTATCTGTGATCCCCAAGTGGAGGATTGTCAAAATCTTTGGCCAAGTCTTGATAAGTGGTGTGTACTATTTTACCCTCGTCCATGGCCCTGATGACTTCCACAAAGAAGTCCACCAGATTGAGCAGGCAAGATCTCACCTTGACAAAGCCAAATTTAGTCCAGCCCAGTGTTTGGTGAGTTCCTGTGTCATTATCAATCAGGTGCATGATAATTCTCTCCATAGCATTTCAGATAAGACTGATTAAGTTTATGGGTCTATAGTTGGGTGGGTCAGTTGCTGCCCCCCCACCTTGTCACCTGGATGACTGTTGCAGTCCTCCATTTCTCTGGGACAAAGCCCATCTGTAGGCCATGGTTTAAAAGAGGATTTCTAGTGACTCTAATAGATTCTGTTTTAAGCTGAAGCATCCTGAAATGTTGTTGGAACCCATGGAAGCTGTGATTTTGGCTTTAGTGAGCACAATAAGGACCTGTTCCCTTGTAATGACTGGTAGGGGATGAATGCAGGTATTTCTTTGGCTGTGGTAGGAGGTAATGGGGAAGAAGTTTGAAATGAACTTGTCAGCGAGCAGATTCGCTATAGTTTCAGTCTGGGTGTAAGTGTTGCCATTCCTGAATATCTCGGCACATTACTGAGCATTTCCTCTGAGATTAATAAGATAATTAAAAAAAGTCATATGGTTATCTTTCACCAGGGAGGCTATTGTTACCTCATAGCTTGCTTTGGAAGATTTGATCAGCTCTCTAATTTGTTTTTTTAGACTGCTGAATGTCTTTTTGCACCGTTTTGCCTGTTTCGTCTTGGCTTTAGAGGGGATTCTTTTCCTTTTTTGAATAGCCTATTTCTGCTAGGGGTGCACCAGTATAGTTTATTCTTGCCAGTAATCATAGGTTTGACTTGGACAGGTACTGCCTCCTCTAGGCATCTATGAATGTGATTGTACAGTGCTTTTGCCTACAGCTCAGAGTAGGCCTCAGTCCCATCTGGGTTCAGAGGGGCTTGGAAGTTTAATAAGCTGTCAGTCTGAGGTAATTGGCCCTCGCAAAGTTCTTAACAGGTTTGGACTTTGATGGGGGTTCTAGGTTAGTTTTAATACTAAGGGAGATGTTTTGGGGGCAAATTTTACCAGGGAGGAGTTAATTAATTGGAGGGACCAACACCCCCCCCCATGTTTGTGAGTACTAGGTCTATGATATTTGTAACTCCGGTTGGGGAGCAAACTAATTGCTTCAGCTTGCATGGATGAAGTCCAAAAACCACTGAGCAAGTGAATTATGAGTCATATAAGTCCCCCGGTTTATGTTCTCTGGAGGGAAGGGTAACCTTTGTTTGCACAAATTCACCTCATTCACCTGATTCTTTCAACCAATAATATGTGTGTGTGTGTGTGTGTGTGTGTGTGTGTGTGTGTGTGTGTGTGTGTGTGTGTGTGTGTGTACCTTACATAGAGTTTGCATGCTTTTATCAACTGCTGGGTTTTAGTTAAATTATGATTAGTGATGGTAGCCAGATATGAAGAGTTCAGGATCAGATGCTGAAGGTGACTGTAGTTACTATTCATTTAGCAGTAGCTGATCTTGTGTGCCAACTTACACTGTTATTCACTTTTTTATGATAAACTCATTATCACTGACTGATGCTAGGTATATTAAAGAATGGCAGTTGTGCTACCTTGAATATGAATTAGCAGTCTAATCCATTTCATACTCTTTGTTCAGACAGGAAAGCCTTTACATTATGTTTTGTAGTATCAGTGCGATTGATCTAGGTTCATAGGTGCATTAGTTATATCTTATTACTAGGCAGTTGATATACTTGATTATATGAAATCTAACCACTGCTATCCCCAGAATTTGCTATAGCTTTCCGTAATGGATTCCTGGTTCAACCCTAGAGTGCCTTTATGATTAATCATTCATTCATCTAGGTGCTGTTTGAATATGGCTAGCAAGTTTCTTTATTTAATAAAAAGGGGATTCCAGAGGAGTGAAATTCTTTTGGAGAAGTATCTTTCCCACAGCAGGTTCTATAGATTTCAGCTACTTGTATAGGTGTTTGTGTAGTCAGAAGTTTATAAACATGTAAGTGATCATACAATGCAAAATAGTCTTTGTATATGCCTTATAGACAAGGCAGTCTGTATGAGCCAGAAGAGATAAAAAAGATTTAATGCACTCTGTGTTGTTCGTAGAGCTCATATCCTTGATTTTGTTAGTGAAGCAGTGTTGGGGTTTCTCTTGGATCATGTGCTTGGACAGGTGCACATTGAAGGGAGCATTATATTCTATAAAGGTAACACTACTGAACAAACCACAAAAAATTTTGTTTTATAAAGGTAAAAGATACACACAGAAAGAGTGAGAACATCTTTGGAGTAAGAAGATATATGACTAATAATGAACATCAGCTGAAGGTAGAAGGATTTTGTCACAATAGTACATATATGGCAGTTGAAGTAAAGTTCATTTTTTTATAAAAATGTAGAGGACCCTGAAAACTATGTCAGTTTTCAAGGGGGTCATACCTCTCAGCTTGTTAGAACAAGACATCTGGACAAAGCCACAAATAATGGGGGGACAAAGGCACAAAAATTGAGATACGTTTTAAATATTGCTCTTACAGATTAGAAAGTTAATAACAAGCAGGTTTTGCATTAGCATACATTTTCTGAAGGATATGAAGTCTGAAACTCATGCCTGCCATTATTTTCTGACTTCAGTCCTAAATGATTTGCCAGTGATTTGCCTAAAAAAGCAATTTGTGTGAGAAATAGGCCAAAAAATATGAGGCAAATATCTGGACATGTGAAAATCTGGACAGTTGAGAGGTATGAAGGGTGTTCATTAATTTGACAGGTACATGGGATGTCCCATTTACCAAAGAAAATGGCACTATACTTTTTTGTTGTTTAGCTTTAGGTCTTGATCTTAGCAGCATTTCTTTGTAGAGCCTCACCTACTTGAAGGATTTGGGAGTTTTCCAGAGATGTGACAATAGCTCACTATAGTAATATTCAAAACCGATTAGTCAAAGACCACCTTTGACATTAGCCATTACATCAGATATGTAGACAGCAAACAGGGGTGAAATTATACTCAGGCCTCAGGTGCCCCACTAGCATGGAATTTTGGAGGAGAGGTGACCCAGTTCTGATTTGTTGGATTATGTCTGTGGGACAGGTTTCTACCCAGTGGATTACATAAGGGTTTGCATTTACATTGATTTGTTTACCTATAATGCCCAAATATGGAATAATATTGAAGGCGTTTACTATGTGAAGGTAAGCTTTGTGTACCAATTTGCTCTCATCTAATGCCTTGTTAACTAATGTATATAAGTCTACCATGTTTAGCAGGCAGGATTTTCCCTTCACAACCCCAAATTAGATCAGCCTCACTGGTGATCTGAAGAGATAAAGCTCTGACTATGATAAAAGTGTCTTAAGTTTCCACTCAGACAGTGTCAGGTGGGGAGTTTAACTGGGGTGGTACACCTGTCAAAGAGTGATGCAGGTGTCCTAAGGTGAGCTCAGGCAGAACAGAAACCTCCTGTGGAGCAGAAGCAGGAGCTGTACAAACTGTAAACGCATCCCTTTTTACATAGAGGCGGTTGCTTATTAGCCTGCTACCCTGTTAGGTCAAAATTATAACAAGTTGAGGGATTTGAGAAAATCAGCTTAAGGGGAGACAATATCAGGTGCTTGGAACAGTGTTATACACACATTTTGTGCAAGACAGAATACTATGCTGCTGCAGAATCTAGTCATGACCTTATGAGCTGCTGCAAAGAAAAATATAAAGAAAAATTGGCTCGATTTGAGAAATTGTTCTCTATTCATAAGTTCCAATAATGATGCATTTCTTTGCTTTACAAAAATGTCTGGGACAGGTTATCAGTTTATGGCTGCCAGAACCATTGGTAGAGCCCACCTGTGAATGGAAGCAGCTGCAGTTGTTCTGTACGTCTATGCCATGAAACAAGTTGAGAAGCTGAGGTTAATCATATTCAGGAGTTAGTGAAAGATTATTCATACTGATGAGAAAGCATCCCAGCACACTGCCAGTGCAAACTGAGCTAAGTCTAAGAAAGTGACTTTATGAACTGCTCAGAGGTGGTCTTTGGGCAGGAGTGGATATAAAATTATTTAGGAACAAGGTGGGGAGTCAGCTTTTTAAGCGCAACCTGGATAACTGGATGGGGAAAAGAAAATACACCCTTGGGATTCCACCTGTGTCCCTGCTGGATAGTGGCATATGGTGCTGATGTGTTGGAACATGGGCTAAATTCTTGGCTAGGTTTGTAAAGGCCTCAGGTCCAATAGCATAACAACATCATATGATGTTATGATCCTATATAGAAGTTTATACTAAGTTTATCTGCCAGTTATGTTCCCTAAGTGTTACTGTGTTCAATGAGTTTTGTTGTTCTGTTGTACCTCGGTGCAGTACTGGATATTGTTTCTAATGTTTCTGATATAGTAAAAACATTGTCCTTTATAAGTTAAAGCAGAACATATGGTAGTTATCAGCATATTTTCCTTTTTCAGTTCATACTTGACATTTGGAGATTTGATTTTACTCTGTAGTTCCTTGTTTAATTTCTTGAGTTCAGTTTTGAAGTGTGGGATTTTCAGTTTGTTTCCACAGGTGAGGATTTTTTTCTTTTGTAATAGATTGTTTATACTGAGGTCTGAGCATTGCAGTATTTTTGTGTCAGATTGTGACTAACATTTTAATGGAGATTGTGAGGTGAGTATGAAAACTCTCTACAAATGCAGTGGTGTTGGCTACTAGGTCCTCAGATGGAAAGAGTCCTCTTACACCATTTAAGTAATCAGATAGCTACAATAGGTTTTCCTTTGAGAAATCTGTGAATATAGTAGATTTTGTGGGCATTATAGTCTGGGTCCTAACAGTGGTCAGATTTCCCCTTGGGTAGGACAACTATATGTCTAGAGTTGAATAGTGCTGTATTTTTGATGACCAGATTTGTAACGTTGAGCTCCTGAAAGAGAGGTGCACTATCTGATCTAAACAGTTTGTACTGAAGAAATCTAAGAAATTTTGTGTGAATTTATTTGAAATAAGTCTTCATGTTGGACAGATTTCTGAAGTCGTCAAGGATAACAGTGTTTGATTCAGTGGTGAAGGCCTCAAGCTTAATTTGTCAAGTCCCACAGGTTATGGGTGACATGGAAGGGGATCAGTAGTTTTCGCTAGGATGTTGTGGGAGATATTTCTGATAGCTACAATAAGAGATAAGAGTTCAAGGCTATCTTTTTGACAGATGAGTCTCTATATGATGGAATTACACAAGAAAATGGAAACTGACACACCACCACTGGTAACAAAGATACCTTCAATAGAGGGCATGAACAAGTGATAGACATTGAAACAGTATAAGGAGGGCTTTTGTTTGCACTTGAACCAGGTTTCAGTAATTATAGGTTCATTGGTTCATATGTTGGTACTAGGCTATCGGCCCTAGGGCCTATACAAGCCAAGCCATAACAATTCCCTGGCTATTTCTTCCCACATTATTTATTTCCCAGGACCCCTCTCTAGCAGTGGACTGACATGATCCCCGGGGTGAATTTCCTTTCTTCCATCCAATCATCAAGGCTCCTTTTGAAGAGGGCCAAAGAGGTGCTCTGCTTGACATGCATGGGCAGTCTATTCCAGAGTCTGGGGAGTCTCTAGGTCAGGAACCTATCCCTCCAGCATGTTTTGTTTATTGTGATGACAAGATTTAGATCCCTGGAGCGTGTGGCTCTGAGGGATTGGGATTTCTTTAAGTGTAGCATGTCCAACAGCTCTGGGTTTGACATGGCCTTGTATGTTAAGCAGAGATCGCCTCGGAGTAGACGATATGCGACAGAGTATAGCTGAATTTTTAAGGCAGTCAGCATAGGGCATCTGCTTTAGGCCTGTGATTCTTTTAGTGAGGTATTTCTGCGGCCTTTCCAGTTGTCGCAGATGTCTTGAGAGGTACATACCAAATGGGGCATTGTATTCTATAATGGGTCTAATGAGGGATGAGTACAGTAAGACAATGACCTCCTTTTTTCTGGATGAAATGCTCTTAGTGATGAGGTGTGCCACATAGAAGGATTTCCTGACTGTTGTGGCAATGTATTTATTGAAGGTGAGACCACTATCCACCTGTGTCCCTAAGTCTCTTATCACACTTTCGGTGTTTAGCGTACTGCCACCTATGTGATAATTCTTGGGTACATGTTTTTTCCCAAAGGGGATAACTATACATTTCTTGGCATTGAGCTTGAGCCCATGGCTCTGGCACCAAGCATCTGTTTCTGTAAGGCCAAATATTGTCAGTATACGCTAGGTTCTTGTTATGCAAACATCTATATTTTCCAGGGCCAAGAAGGCTTCCAGGTAAGCAAAGCAAGGTAATTTCATACTGAGAAGTTTAGCACTGAACAGCACTTCTTTACAGATATTCTTATTTGGTTTACCTAGGTTGCCAGACTGAGTTGTTGTTGTTGTTTTTCTTTCGACTTTTCCCGGTTAGGGGTCGCCACAGCGGAACTCCGGTCTGCTAATGATTGGCAGTAGATTTTCACGAACACCGAGGTGCCAGCTCGATGTCCAACCTTCAACAAAGGCACGCCCATTGACGCATGTCTTTTGAATGCCCACCCAATCGCGGGGAGGACATGCAGACTCCACACAGAAGGCATTCCCCGCACTCCAGCCAAGAATCGAATGGGAGAACCTCTTGCTCTGAGGCAACAATGCTACCGCTACACCACTGCGGATGTTAGGTTGCCAGGCTGAGTAGAACGACATTACCCAAAAAAGGCACAATGGGGATGGAAAGATTCTTGGGTAGTATATGAAAGCCTTGAGGTCAGAGGTGCAGCCCCCCCCCCCACAAAAAACAGGTATGATCCTCAACAATCGTCCAGGCTGATGCAAATTAGAAGCCCATAGTATGACACTGATAACTAAGCCAATGATTGAAATTAATTATATTTTGTAGGTTGCTGCTCAAAACCAATTTCATACCAACCTTGAATGCATATTGGGAGAACTCTATAATGTATGTCTTCATACAATAGAAGGATGTGTGTGTGCATCAGGCCATTTAATCCCACATGGGCAATGACACTGGTGAAGAGACTGAAATACTTGTGGTCTGTGTATATATATATATATATATATATATATATATATATATATATATATATATATATATATATATATATATATATATATATATATATATATATATATATATATGTATATACCTCTACACATGACTAGGACATTATCATATATAGTGGCTTGACTAGATTGCCTTGGAAACTTATTTGTCTCATTTTTGTGGCCTATCTTTACTTTGTTGCATTGACTGTTCCTATATGTGCTGTTGGTGGGGTTACATTATCCAACTGAGGAATTTGTTTAGACAATCTGTGCTTCACAAGCCTTTCAGGCCCAGGGATACATTCATTATGTGCCTCAACAAAAGATATATTATTCTTTGGTGAGTTTTATACAGATGTTAAGTGGGTATAGGTAAGAAGAACCTAGCGTATACTGACAATATTAGCATGTATCTATACTTCTCAGATGTATATTCAGTGTGTGTTAGAAGTAAGAGATTTTCAGTGGCCACAAAGCATTATGTGCAATGTCTAAGTTTACCTAGTGCTACGTTGGCATTAGAATGTGTAGGTGAGGACTGTGGCCTCATGGTCCCAGCAGGCAGTAGCAGGCTACAACGTTTTATCTAGTTTATGCTTTAATATCCTGCTTTACCAGAAGATAATAGTTGGGTGTTATTGTTGTTTAAATACCCTGATAATAAGAAACTAGTAGAAAACTGTTGGTCATTACAGGGATTTATTTAGCAGTAATCCACAAATGGGTTTTATTATCTCATGATTTACTAATGGTAGGCATGGCTTGATCATGTGGGGCTTCGGGGATGACATGGCTGTGGTTATGGTTCTTTGGGCAGGGGTCAGGTTTGAGTTTATAAAAGAAGGGGAAGAGAGATGGTTTGCAGGTACTATTCTTTGGGTGGTTTTCTTTTGTGATGGCTGTTTGTGTGGTTCCAAAATGAAAAAAAGCCAGCACCCTGGAGAGTCAAATAAACTGATTTATTTCAACTGTAAAACTAGAACGGTTTCAGCACAAGGCTTTCCTCAGTAGTACATTAAGATAATTGGGTTAGAGTCTTATATATCTTCAACCAATTAGATTCATGACATCATTTCCTGTAGTTGATAAAGCAAAGAGATGTTATAATGAGTTGTCACAAATGGTACAATGTAAACCTAATATACATCTATGCCAAGGTTATATATACACAGATAATATGTGTATATAGCATAAAAATGCAAATTCAGATAATAATGATGAATAACACAAAAATAAAAGTTAAAATAAAAATAAACCTGATAATGGAATTGCTAGAAAGGAATGGTGAATGAACAATGTTAATATGCAATAAGATACCATAAAAAATAGTTATTACTTACTGCAAAATCATAATTTATCATTTAGTCCTGGGGAAAAAAGTCCCCCAAGTTTTATAATCCACCTCCTCTCTTTTGTATTGAGAATGTCATGCCACCCCACTTTAAAAGTTTGGTCACCAATAATCCGATCAATGATGGTAAATGAAAATTTGGCAGTGGAATGTTTGGTTGTGTGTTTGTATAGTGCATTGGTTATTCTCTGGTTTCTGATGTCCCCTAAATGTTCCGAAATTCTAATGCGAAACTGCCTTGATGTTTGGCCAATGTAAAAGGCCTGACAGGTGCATGTAGCTAAATAGACTATCCAGTCTGAGCTGCAATTGCCAAAGAAATCAATGTTGAATATTTGTCCTGTATTCTTACTGGTGAAGCTTGTGGTTTTGAAAATGTAGTTACAAAAGCTACAGTGACCACAAGGATAAATGCCAATTAGTTTGTCTCCCGTAAGTGTCCTTTGTGTAAAGTTGTCATGCTTGGCATTTATTCTTTTGTAGTGAGAAAAATGAGAGCACAAGGATTTGCCCTTTCTATATGAGAAATAACAACATTCACCTAAATAATCTTCCAAAAGGGGGTGCGAATTGAGTATATTCCAATGGTTATTGACGATATTGATCAGATTCCTGCTGTTTCAGCCATATGTGGTAACAAATCTACATAAGTTTGAACCATTATCTCTCTTTCTTTTTTTATATTTTAAAAGAGAATCTCTAGGTTCAATGTCACTGGATTGGATTGCTGAATGGATGATTCGTGGTGAATATCCCCTGGACAGAAATCTATTTGTTAGGTCAGTTTGATGTTTAGTAAGATCTTCCTGTGAGGAACATATTCTTTTTATCCTCAAAAATTGAGATTTTGGAATGTTTTTGGTAATATGTTTGGGATGAAAGC
The DNA here is from genome assembly GCF_019279795.1 of Protopterus annectens. Classification (NCBI taxonomy): domain Eukaryota; kingdom Metazoa; phylum Chordata; order Ceratodontiformes; family Protopteridae; genus Protopterus; species Protopterus annectens. The sequence continues at coordinate 1,079,645,267 of NC_056731.1, forward strand.
TGTCCGCATGTAAGAGAGTATTGAACTGTGGGAATTTTCTATAGACAGATGTTTGAAGTGTGTTGCCTGATTGTCTTCTTAAATGGACATCCAAAAAATGAATTTCATTAAAGTGATGTTCCTCCATAAATTCGAGCCTGGAAAACAATACTTATATCTCTTACCAAAAATTCATAAATCCATACAACAACCGCCCGGTAGACCCATTGTATCTGGCATTGGTTCACTTACGGAACCCCTTTCGGCCTCTCTCACTGAGAAGTTGAAACCATTACTCACACTGATTCGTGCAAGAATACAGGACACTACGGAATTCTTGCAGATAGTTACAGAATCACAGCTGGATCCGGATTGGCTCATGTGTACCTTGGATGTATCATCCTTATATACCAGCATTCCATATTGGGCAGGTCTTATGGCATTGGAATTTTGGCTTAACAAATCAAATCTATACCCGCCAGGAATGAACATGCTTTTAGTATGTATGGCTGAACACATTTTGACTAAAAATGTGTTCTATTTCCAACAGGATTGCTATTGGCAACTTCAAGGGACAGCTATGGGTGCATCTTTTGCACCCATTTATGCGGACCTTTTTATGGGATACATAGAGGAAACCATCATATACAATCCAATGCACAACATATACCTACCTGAAATAGATATATGGAGGAGATACCTGGACGATTGTTGGTTGGTTTGGAAAGGAGGCAATGAATACCTCCAGGAATTTATTGAATATTTGAACGGAAACATCTGGGGTATCGAATTTACGGAGGAACATCACTTTAATGAAATTCATTTTTTGGATGTCCATTTAAGAAGACAATCAGACAACACACTTCAAACATCTGCCTATAGAAAATTCCCACAGTTCAATACTCTCTTACATGCGGACAGCTTTCATCCCAAACATATTACCAAAAACATTCCAAAATCTCAATTTTTGAGGATAAAAAGAATATGTTCCTCACAGGAAGATCTTACTAAACATCAAACTGACCTAACAAATAGATTTCTGTCCAGGGGATATTCACCACGAATCATCCATTCAGCAATCCAATCCAGTGACATTGAACCTAGAGATTCTCTTTTAAAATATAAAAAAAGAAAGAGAGATAATGGTTCAAACTTATGTAGATTTGTTACCACATATGGCCGAAACAGTAGGAATCTGATCAATATCGTCAATAACCATCGGAATATACTCAATTCGCACCCCCTTTTGGAAGATTATTTAGGTGAACGTTGTTATTTCTCATATAGAAAGGGCAAATCCTTGTGCTCTCATTTTTCTCACTACAAAAGAATAAACGCCAAGCATGACAACTTTACACAAAGGACACTTACGGGAGACAAACTAATTGGCATTTATCCTTGTGGTCACTGTAGCTTTTGTAACTACATTTTCAAAACCACAAGCTTCACCAGTAAGAATACAGGACAAATATTCAACATTGATTTCTTTGGCAATTGCAGCTCAGACTGGAGAGTCTATTTAGCTACATGCACCTGTCAGGCCTTTTACATTGGCCAAACATCAAGGCAGTTTCGCATTAGAATTTCGGAACATTTAGGGGACATCAGAAACCAGAGAATAACCAATGCACTATACAAACACACAACCAAACATTCCACTGCCAAATTTTCATTTACCATCATTGATCGGATTATTGGTGACCGAACATTTAAAGTGGGGTGGCATGACATTCTCAATACAAAGAGAGGAGGTGGATTATAAAACTTGGGGGACTTTTTTCCCCAGGACTAAATGATAAATTATGATTTTGCAGTAAGTAATAACTATTTTTTATGGTATCTTATTGCATATTAACATTGTTCATTCACCATTCCTTTCTAACAATTCCATTATCAGGTTCATTTTTATTTTAACTTTTTATTTTTGTGATATTCATCATTATTATCTGAATTTGCATTTTTATGCTATATACACATATTATCTGTGTATATATAACCTTGGCATAGATGTATATTAGGTTTACATTGTACCATTTGTGACAACTCATTATAACATCTCTTTGCTTTATCAACTACAGGAAATGATGTCATGAATCTAATTGGTTGAAGCTATATAAGACTCTAACCCAATTATCTTAATGTACTACTGAGGAAAGCCTTGTGCTGAAACCGGTCTAGTTTTACAGTTGAAATAAATCAGTTTATTTGACTCTCCAGTGTGCTGGCTTTTTTTCATTTTGGAGCTATCATACTTGCTTGCCTGGCACCAGCCTAACTTGCTAGCTATATCCTTGCACTACAGTGTTTGTGTGGTTTGCAGCTGTTGGCAACAGAGTGGCTTCCAGCTGGGCTGCATGTGGCAGTTGAGGAAGAGGAGAGTGCATGGAGATGGGGTCAGTCGGAGTGTGTCTTGTTGCATGGCTGGGGCCTTGTTTCCATGTGCTTGGCTGGGGGTTGTGGCTGTTTCTCAGGAGGGAAAAAGGAAAAGAAGGTGAGTTACTGCTGTACATTATCTCCCAGGTCTCTCGCAGTGGGCTGTAGTGTTGATTATCCACAATATGGAGGAAATGCCAAAAACGACTCTTTTGCGGGCTTTGAGGCACCTGGGAGTAACAGTCACTCACCATGCTTGTGCAGTGTGGCATTAACTGTTATGGGAGGAGAACAGGTTGAAGGGTTCGGATGAGCAGTTTGCTGGAGTCTCATGGTGTGAGCCATATCCCTTATTCTTTGCAACTGTCCAGATTTTCAAAGAACATCCAGATGTTTGCCATAGATTTTTGGTCTGTTTCTCATAAAATTTTTAATTTTCTGTTATATCACGAGGATGCTCTCAGGATTGAAGTGATTAAATAATGACACACATTTGAGTTTCATATTTCAGGTGAACATGTCAAATCCTTCAGGAAATGCATGTTAACACAAAGCCTATTGTTCTAACAAGTTTCTAAGATTATAAGAGCAACATTTGTAATCTGTCAATTAGACGTATGGTGGTGGTTACAAGCTCCTGCAGCTGCCCAGAATGGAGTTGCAGCATTGCAATTGGTATACGTTGTACAATAGGTTTAAACTTGCAGCGAGTGGAGAATAGGGGGTAGCAGATTTCTGAAGGGGCAGTTCCCTTGGGGCTGGTAGGAAGTTAAAATGATGAACTGCACTAGCCCAATCTAAATGGAGGTCAGGCAGTTCTTGAAGTAGAGGGTGTGCAGTTTAGCTAAGGAAAAGCAATGCAAATTTTTTCTCTTTGGTTTTGAAGTCTTAATGCATCTTCTTCTTTGTTGCAGATGGTGACTGTGCAGAGTTTGCAGCAGAGGTGGGTGACCATTGTGTCAGAGACAGAAGAGCTATTCCAGGAGGTGCCTCATGCTGAGTCCATCCTGGCAGATGAACCGGGTGAGTCCAATCATAAGAGACAATGTCTGGTGGCGAAGACCAGGTCTGTGGCTCCAAGGAAGAGGGCACGGCAGTTGAGGGATGTTATCTCAGTGGATCTTCCAGCTGCTGGAGTGATGCATGATAGAGTGGCAGGTAATGACATGTTTTTGGGAATTCTGTTAGATAGGACAGGTTCAGAGTGTGTTGGGAAGCTGTAGGTACTATGGGAGAGGTGCAGAGGCTTAACGGGCATGGCCAGAGTGATGCAGTCAGTGGGTAGGATAGCATAGAGTTGTCTATGGGGAGCTTGGGGTTATCCAGGGGAGGGATGGGATTGCTCTCTGAAGTTGGGTCTGATTTTAGCATACTGCCAGGTGATTGGTTATCTACTCAGGCTTTGGTTCAATGGGAAGGGACAGTTTTTCCTGACCCATCACATACCATCCTTAGTTAAGCAGAAGATTTGGAGGGGGCAATATGTTGATGACTTTAAATTAATTGATGTGGAAGGGGGGTTCAATGATTGGTGGAACTGGAAACCTCAAATAGAAAAGACTTTCTGGCAGCTTTAGTGGCTTTGGGGAAGAAGAGAGTAGGTAGGCTGTGACCCAGGACATGGTATAATTAAATGGTTGGCTTTATGTAACTACATGGCAGTTTGACCGGAGAAGGATACTGCTTTGGCTTTACCATTTTTGGCCATCTTTCTTATGATTCAGAAGGCCCAGTATTTTCTGGTAGGGATCAATTGGTTGTGGTATAACCACAGATTTTGGAAGCAGAAGGCAGATGATCACTCCATCCACTGGGAGGTCCATCATCTGAACATATGGCTAGCCACTATGATGGATATCTTTGGAATGATTAGTAAGGGGGATGGATGGGGGAGAAGGGGTGGGACTATGTTGGACTTTTGGTGCAGGATGTTGCTCTTGGGTAGGATGTAGGTTTTTGTATGCTTGTTCAAAGTGTGTGGGAATGCACCTGGCAGTTCAGTGTAGTTGGCGAAAGGGTAATTTTCTGGCTCTGGGTTCATTTTCCACAGATATGTGTGGGCTACCTTCTTCTTTTCAGGGGATTCAGAATCTACAAGGTAGGGGAAATTTTCAGGGGCTGTGGGAAGGGGTGTCCTTTTGGGGGGCAAGGGGATGGTCAGGGGGTGTATTATCCCTTTTGGGTGGAAGTATTGTGACAGATGCTCCAGCAATTTCCAGATTTGTCCCTTAAGGAAGAAATGATGGATTTTCCCCGGAGGTTTCTATTAAATCAAAGGTGTTGGGGGGGGGGAGTAGTCTGTAAAAATCTATGACCTGTACAGGGGAAGGAGGACCTTTGGTGGTTTGGTAGAGAAGAAATGGCAGGAAAGTAGGTTGGTGTGACCTCTTGATAACCCCCGTTTGAATGTTTTAATGTTTCACTGCTGGGTCTGGGGTTCCTAAGAAAGTGGCTAGCGATTTCCAGTTGATTAACCATTTGTCCTACCCAGAAAATAGTTCTGTTAATAATTTTATTTCAGTAGAGGATGCTAATGTCAGTTTTGTATCTTTAATGGCGAATTCCTAGGCACACCACCACTGTTGTTTAAATACTAAAAAAAAAAAACACTTTAATAGTAAAACTGCACTAAAAGCAGAAGCTTCAAAAGCTTTCAACAAAACAAGAGCCTTCACACACAATAAGCGCTTTCAGCAATAGCGTTCATCAGATCGTTACATCCTGTGGCTCTCTTTTGTGAATTAAATAAAAATTAGCCAGTGGGTAACCTCTATTCTGGAAGTGTCTCTCAGTCAGCCAATCCTGTTGCTGCCAATCATGTAGCAGAAAAAAGACAAGCCTCCATATTTCAGCCAACAGTTGGTCATCTAGTCTTAAGACTAGGTTTTAATGGAACCATCGTATTCAGGTCAGGATAGCGATCAGCCCTTAGATTTATAATCCAGCCCACTTTGCAAGTTTTTGTTTGATTCTGTATGTCCTCTCCTCTGTTACTTAAAAAGATAAATTCAATAACTTTAAAAATGAATGCATGTGTAGGATTTAAAGAAATGTGACTTGCAAGTATGTTCTTAGGGTCTCTATGTTTAATGTTCCTTAGATGGCGTAGAATCCTATCCTTTAGCCATTGGTCAGTCTTGCCTACATAAAATTCAGCACAGTTTAGGCAAGAAGCTAGATAGACTAAATGCTGGCTATTACAAGTGGCATTAACTTGAAAGGAATAATATCTGCCCAAAATGGGATGTGTAAAAGAACTGCTGCTATCAATAGACTGATAGGCTTTACACTTTCTACATCTAAAGATTCCTTGCCTAGTGAATGTATTTTGCTTCGAGAAGCCATCTTCATTGCATAACAACCTTTTTATATTCTTATTCTTAAAAACAAATCTTGGTGTATCACCTACAATATTCCTTAATTTCTCGTCCTCAGTGAGAATTGGCCAAAACCTCTTAAACACTTCGCATACCTTTTTAGAATCTGTTCTATAGGTGAGGATTCAATTAAGTGCATTTCCTTTCTGAGTTTCTTCTGTTCTCTCTCCTTGCTCTTTTGTAGGATTCTTCTTGCGAAAGTATGGATGCCCTTTCCTTTGCCTTAGATCATCAGGGTTAGATCTAATAACAAGATCCCTTTCACTGTAACCTCTGTCTTGTAGATGTTTCTGTAGCCTGTTTCGTTCTATTTCGAAGTCAATATCATCAGTACATAACCTGGATACATGTACCATTTGGTTCTCCATAATATTCTTAAAGATGAACCCTGGGTGCATGCTATTCCTATGCAAGGAAGGAAGGAACCTTTAGATGTAGAAAGTGTAAAGCCTGTTAGTCTATTTATAGCAGCAATTCTTTTACACATCCCGTTTTGGGCAGACATTATTCCTTTCAAGTTAATGCCACTTGTAATAGCCAGCATTTAGTCTATCTAGCTTCTTGCCTAAACTGTGCTGCATTTTATGTAGGCAAGACTGACCAGTGGCTAAAGGATAGGATTCTACGCCATCTAAGGAACATTAAACATAGAGACCCTAAGAACATACTTGCAAGTCACATTTCTTTAAATCCTACACATGCATTCATTTTTAAAGTTATTGAATGTATCTTTGTAAGTAACAGAGAAGGAGATATACAGACTCAAACAGAAAGTTGCAAAGTGGACTGGATTATAAATTTAAGGGCTGATCACTATCCAGGCCTGAATACGATGGTTCCGTTAAAACCTATTCTTAAGACTAGATGACTAACTATTGGCTGAAATATGGAGGCTTGTCTTTTTTCTGCTACATGATTGGCAGCAACAGGATTGGCTTACTGAGAGGGATTTCCACAATAGAGGTTACCCACTGGCTAATCTTTATTTAATTTACAAAAAGAGAGCCGCAGGATGTAACGATCTGATGAAGGCTATTGCTGAAAGCGCTTAACATGTATGAAGGATCTTGTTTTGTTGAAAGCATTTGAAGCTTTTGTTTTGGTGCAGTTTTACTATTAAAGTTTTTTTTTAAAATATTTAAACAACAATGGTGGTGTGCCTAGGAGTTCGCAGTTACTTTTGTTTTTACTTGGGGCACCTTTGGCAGTTTCACGTTTTAGTTTTGTTGCAGTTTTGCATCTTTGGATGATGCCATGATGGTTATTCGGGGGGGGGGGGTTAAGGATCTGTATTTGTTGAAGGTGGGCATTGAATTGGCATTTTGCCTTTTGCCAGTATGGGAGAATGAGTGGTCATTGTTGGGTATGTTGATTGAGAACAAGTTTTACTTTGACAAGACTATGCCAATGGGATGCTTAGTAGCCTGCACTACTTTTGAGAAATTTAGCACTGTAATTCACTGGATAGACATGCTGAGGACAGTGCTTTACCTGAATGATTTCTTGTTAGCAGGTCAAGTATTTCAGGGAGAGTTGGTAGGTTTGCAAGAGTTTTTGGGGATGTATGAGGAATTGGGAGTCCCATTGGCTAGGCAGAAGCTGGAAGGCCTAGCTAAGACAATGGATTTTTTTTTGGATTATTAATAGATGCAGAGCATGAGTTGTTTTGCTTACCAGCAGGCAAGGTGGACAGTTTGAAGGAGAAGATTAGATAGTTGACATGGAAAGATACAGTGTGGATCAAGAAGGTTATGGAGCTTTTAGGGCTTTTAAATTTTGCATGTCAGCCAGTTCATCCAAGATGTACTTTTTGTAGGTCAGTGTTTTTTTTTTTTGTTAAAAGGGCAGAAGAGCAAACATCATTGGATCAGGAATAGTAAGTTAGTGCTGGTTGATTTGGAATTTTGGTTGTCCTCTTTGGAGAGGTTTACTGGTATTTCTTTTTGCAGACTCATTAGGTTGGGTAAGGGGAATTGCATTTGCTTACAGATGTAGCTGGTGATATTGGAAGGGGTGCGTTTTTTGGTAGGGAATGGTTTGTCTCATTGGTTGACAGATTGGAAGGATGAGTGGAAGGAAAAGGGATGTTGTCTTTTTAGAGCTAATGCCAATTTGGGTTGTGTCAGTAGTTTGGCAGGAGCGGTTGAAGGGAAAGATGGTAATTTTTTATTTGGACAATATGGTGGTGGTCTGAGTTTTGCAGGTGAAGACTATAAGGTCTGAATTGCTGTTAGTTTTATGTAAGTTGGTTCTGCAGAGTTTGTTGATACATTTTTTCTTTCATAGGTGTGCATGTGGCAAGGGTTAAGAATGGAATTGCTGATAGTTTGCCTCAATTTCAGCTTTCCATGTTTCAAAAGTTGGTCCCGGGGGATGAGCTGATGGTGTTGACAACCAAGATATGGCATCTTGTGTTGATGTAATCAGGACTGTTGGTGCACCAATTGTGGGCAGCACCTACCAGGAGACCATTTGGTAGGGCATTATATGATTTTGATAAATTTATTTTCCAGTTGCCTGAGGATGATGGGGTTTGGTCAGAAGAACTATTACTGTGACACTTGGGTCAGGTTTGAGGGCAATGTAAGGCAGTGCAGTCGGTCAAGGTTGACCTAGCAGCAATTAGTATATTTTCACAGATGGCTGGGCTGCATGATTTCATGAAATCTTGGACAGTGGTGCAGCTATTGAGAAGATGGGGTAGAGTGGTTGGAGTGAGCATGGATATGCATTGGGCATTGACAAGACAGATTTTGAAAGTTTTATTGAAGGGTTTACCTTTAGTGGTTGGTGATTCATTGGATTATGTTTTGTGGGTAACTTTATGTCGATGGATGTATTTTGGAGCATTCCAGGTGTCAGAACTGTTAGGCTAATTACTTTGGAGTGAATTCATGGTTTTTCCAGTGACAGTGCACATTTGGTTACGTAGGTCTAAAATGGATTAGTTATGGAAGGGCACACAGATAGTTCTTGGGAAAGATAGGAGTGATGGCCTGTATCCAGTGGGTAGGGCTGAGAGATAGATGTGGACTCATGTGGGAAGCCCTCAGGATTTTTTTTTTTTTTTGGTCGAAAGGGGCAAGGTGATAATAGGTAATCAGTTTGTATATGTAATCACAAGGGCTCTGCATTGTATGGGTTTCCTCTCATTCTTTTCTTATTGGGAGGGCTTCAGTTTTAGTGAGGGACGGCAGATCAGTTGAGGTCATCCAGAGAGTGAGGAGGTGGTCTCCAAATGCCTTTTTATCTTATATAAGGTAATGGATTCAATTGATAATTCATGTTTTTGTTTTTTTGCCTTTCAGGAAAGGAGATTGTCATTCTGGGCCATTTGTATATTCATTGGGCAGTGAAGAGGGCTGCTGTTAGGACGGATGGCAAAGAACTGGGTTTGCATTGATTGGGGTGGACAGTCAGGGGGCATGGTGTTAGAGGTCTTAGGTGGAATCACATTATGGATGAAGTTGCAATTATATGGTCACAGATGGGGCTTCCTTGAATAATGGTGGTATATTTGGATGGTAATAACTTGGGAATAATTCCTAAGAAGCAGTTGCTGCATAGGGTAAGGGAGGATCTGCTTATGTTGCAGAGGTTATATCCAGGCATGTGCACTGTATGATCTGAAATAGTACTGCATTTGTGTTGGAAGCATGCCACTAGTTTTATGGCATTGGAGCATGCATGGAGGTTTATTAATTGCAGGCTGGCTCAGCAGTTGGTTGCTTTGGGTTTCATTGAGTTTAATTTAGATCTATTTAAAATACATTTAAGTTTAATTTTAGAAGGTTTAGTGAAAGTTTTAGGAGATGGGGAACAGACTGTGGTCTGGCTGGTGGGTGGAGAAGAGGGGCAGGTGTGTCCCTCTTCTCTTCCTCCCCCTTGGTCTTGGGTGTTGATGCAATGAATTTAGGGGATGAAAGGGACTGGTACTATGCTGCTTTGGTTAATAAGAATAAATGAGCGGTGGTACGCACGCTGCTTATTTGGACAGGGTATGCAGCCCTGATGTATGGTTACAAGGATTTTACAGGTTGTGGTTACAAAGTTATTTGTGTTATAATTAACATTTGAAATGATGCAATAAAGTTACGTTGGAAGTTAATAATGGTCGAAAAATTCCATTTTTGTGCCACACGTCTTATTGTAGGGCACCAGGACAAATGAGGTTTGAGAACAAACCAATTTGTCCAGGAACATTTTAGTTTAGGGGTTAGAGGGAGTTAAAGAGGGTGGGGGTTTGTTGTGGAAGGAGGTTAAGGTTAGAAGTAAAGGGAGGTTTGTCTAGTCTCTGGGAACAGAAGGGTTAACTTATTAGGGGGAAGTTTAGAGGAATGTAGATGTAGATGCAAGGTGGATCTTAGGTGTTTTATGTTAGTGTAACTGGGAAGGGGAATCATATTTAGATGTGATCTTGCTACTCGCTCTCTGTCCCTTTCTTTTTGGATTATTTTGGATGGTATGGTTATTGAGGTGTGTACTAGGCAGAGAAAAGTGGCAGGCTTGTTCCTCTTCTGTTCACTATCTTGGTGTTGTGCATTGATGCAAGGAGTCTTTAGGATGAAAGCAAGTGGTAGGATGCTGCTTTGATTAATAAGAATAAATGAGCGGTGGTATGGATGCTGCTAATTTGGGGAGGGTGAGTGTGATACACTGCCCTGATGTATGGTTACAAGGATTTTGGATGTTATGGTTACAAGGTTATTTGTGTTATGATTAACATTTGAAATGATGCCATAAAGTTGTGCTGGAAGTTAACAAAGGTCTTCAAATATCATTTTGGCATCACGTGTCTTATTGAAGGAGATCAGGACAAAAGTTTAAGGACACAGAGGCTACAGTCTACATTACTTAGGACTGTGGTATATTCTGTGTCCAGCCACTACACAATGCAGAGATCAGAGCAGCTGTAATAAACAGAACAATACTCCACTCACAGTACAGAAAGTTAAAGTCTAGAAGATCAACTAAACAGCCAATAAGACAACAATAATGGTTACCATTTGAAATCAAAGAATAAACCCATTTCCCTTTACTGTTCTATGATGCAGGTTTAAAAGAGCCTAAGTCCAGTAAACAAAGCTGGATCAGTGTGCTGGTGCACAACATGGAGTGGCATATGTGTGATTCACGGTCTAGTATTGCCTTGTCATTATGTCCATGTTCTTTATGATACCAATTGTCCTGTGACTCCAAACCAGTCTTTGTTGTATCATTCATTAAATCATTTAGAATTTGAGGCTCTACTCAGTAACAATAGGTGCATTAAATGGAGACATATACCATTCAAGAAACAGATGTAAAGGTTTTTTTCACTGATGCAGTCATTCTTTAATCCGTATCATTGCTGAGAAATTCATTCACAGCTTGTGGTACTGATCTGCTTGGGTTACAGTTCCCTAGATAAATGTGTTGTCTGCTATTAATATTTACAGTTTTATTAAAAAGCTGGCTTTCACATTTTTGGCTCAGGATTAACACACAGAATTCTGATTTTTATGAAAAACTAGTCAAATGACTAGACTGAGCTGTTTTTAAACACAGGCTAATATTGATTCATATGATCAGCAGAGGATGAGGTGATTATACATAATTGCAATTTCTACTGTCATTTGGATAAGGAAAATGACATTTAAATGGACTGCTTGTGCTGCTAAATGAAGCAGTAAGCAGTATTTCCCACTGGCACAGGTTACATCAGGTGACTGGTTCCCACTGCAGTCTGAATGAAAACTCAAAGTGCATGGACTGACTTAAGTATGGGGCTTTGAATGTAGGGGAAAACTTCTATTTTTATATACATAAGTTTATTTATAAACAAAATAATCAACCTTCACTGCTATTCAGTGTAAAGGACATTATCTATTTCTAGTATTTAAAACCCTGTATGTGTGTGTGTGTGTGTGTGTGTGTGTGTGCGTGTGTGTGTGTGTGTGTGTGTGTGTGTGTGTGCGTGCGTGTGCATGGGAGGTCTAACAGCAGTGAGCTAATAAGTGTTACTGCTACCATTATTTACATAGTTATTCATTCATTTGATTGCAATCATCTGTGATTTCACAGTCAAAAAAGTGTCTGTTATTACTGACAAATCTTTGTACACGCTAGTAGGTGTGTGGACTGCAGTAGATTACCTGTATGCATCTTTCAGTAAAGAACTGAAATATATTATTGTGGCCATTACTCATTTATTTATTATTTATTTATTTGACATTTGTTAATTGGGTTAGTCCGACTGGGCATTGAGCCCTTTTTCAGTGTAGGCCTGAGGAGAAAGGCTGTGGTATATACCAAAATACCATATAAAAATACAATGAAGAATACAATGAACTTTGCAATAACGAAAGAGTCAAAGAATAAAAAAAATATTTACAATCAAATAGCATATTAGAATTTAACACTGGTAATATTTAAGGCTGAGAGTAACAAAGTATATGTATGAAGTAGTAACTCAAAGTAAAGAGAGAGAAGTGATGAGAAACTGAGGAGGTAGTTTAGGTTGGAGTGGGGCACAGGCAGGACCAATAATTAAGCAGGTTGCATTTTAGAAGTTTTTTGAAGCTATAAGTGTTAGTTATGGTTCTTAAGCAGAGGGGAAGATTATTTCAGGCATTGGTGACTTACTAGTTGTATAAAAGTTTACCAATGTTTTTATTAGGTTTATGAATTTCTAAGACATGTTGATCAGCACTATGGAGAGTCCGTTTTGATATGTAGAGAGAGATTAGGTAGAGAGAGCAGGGCAGTAAGAGGGTTTATTTAAGACAGAGTGAGTGAAGTGGAGCTGGGGGAGAAGAAGTTGTTTCTGGAATTCAAGCCATTGCAGGTTCTTTAATGCTGTGCAATGGTGGGAGCGGTAAGCATGATTGTCTGCAAATCTAGCAATTTTTTTTATAAGTGGATGCACATTTAGCTGATAGAATGGATTGTATGTTTGGCAAGATGGGTGCAGCATAAAGGAGGCTAGGTAGTAGAAATGCTTGAGCTAGAGAACACTTAATGTCATTAGTGAGGAATTGTTTGTGCCTATATAATAACCCGAGTTTTTGGCGGATCTTTTTGCTAGCTTGTTGAATGTGGAGATCAAATTTTAGTTTGTCATCAATAATTACTTCAAATAACTTTGTATGTAGTTCGGAGATAATCCTTTAATTATGAGATGAGACAGTGAATGTGTTTTAGTGTTGTTGTAGAGTTTTTGGTAGGAAAAGGAGGTTTGGTTTTCTTGGGATTGAGTAGAAGTTGATTACTGGATAGCCATTTTTCCACAAAGAGGAGTGATTCATAGGTAATGGTAAGGAGGTGGGAAGATTATCTGAACATGATATAATTGTGGAATCATCAGCGCATTAAATTAAAGAGGAGTGAGAGCAGGATGTGTATAGGTCAGTAAAGATGTTAAAAAGCAAAGGTCCAAGAATGGAACCCTGGGGAGCTCCTGTTTAAACAGGAAAGAAGGGGGAGGAGACAGAGAGCAATCTAATAAACTGGAATCTTCTAGAAAGGGAACTGGAGAACCATTGAATTGTGGAGTTGGAGAAGTTAAGGCAAGTAAGCCAAGGTAGAAGCAGTTTATGGGAAACAGTGCTGAAGGCTTTGGAGAGGTCAAGCAAAACAGAGGAGACAAGATTGTTATTGTCATGAGATTTTGCAATGGCCAGTGTAAATGAAATGAGAGCAGTAGATGTGCTGTGGTGGGGCTGAAAACTATGTTGGGTAAGGGTTAAGAGGTTTTTCTATATCAGATATTTGAGGAGTTGTCTATGGATGCATTTTTCCAGTATTTTTGATAATAGGGATAGTATTGCAATAGGCCTGAAATTTGTAGGGTCAGAAGAATTTCCACCTTTGTGAAGGGGTATGACATAAAATTTTGTACATATTTCAGGAACTGTGTATCTTGGATGGATCTATTGATTAATATGGAGATGGGATAGGCAGCAGATTTAGCAGCAAGGTTGAGGAACAGTGCTGGTAAGTTCTCAGCGGAAGGTGAACATGGTTTAAGTCTACTTAGGAATGATCTAATATATGCTGTTGGGGAGGGTTTTAGACAAAAGAGGGGGGATTGAAGGAGTAAGATTATTAATGGGGAGGGTGGTATTGCCTTTTTTAGTTAAATTATGAATGGAGTTGATGAAGAAGAAATTTAGAATGGTGGCTGTATCCATGTATGAGCTATTGGGACAGGGTCTAGGAGTAGATGGGTTGCCTGGATGTAGGAACTTGTTGATATTATATCAAAATTGTTTGGTATATTTATTAATTCATTTGGTGTGTACAGCCATTATATGGCTGCAATTGGTAGGGCACATTGCCTTTGACAGTGGTGTGTGTGTGTGTGTGTGTGTGTGTGTGTGTGTGTGTGTGTGTGTGTGTGTGTGTGTGTGTGTGTGTGTGTGTGTCTGGCTGGCTGGTTGGCTGGACCATGTGTCAGAACTAATGTGTGCTTGAGTAAAGCAAGCTTATATATATTACCATGCCTGTTATTATTGCTATTATGTTATTTCATCACAACCAGGCAACTGATTCATAGTTTCATAGGTTCATAGGCAAGTACTAAGCTAGCTGCCCTATTAGACCAATTTAAGCCTATCCAGTTTCCCTGTGAGGTAAGAATCAAACCCTGTACCATGTATCTGTGAAGTAAACACCTTAATCATTATGCCAAGGCCCAAATGTCCCATCTTTGTAAAACAAAAGCCATCCCTCATTCTCTTCAAAATGAATTTGGATAAATTGATGGGAACAGTAAATTCACTGCCAGTGTACTGTCCATGTCTCTTATAGATAGAAGCTCACTGTAAAATGACTCCAAGCTCCAAAACCCAAAATCCCACTACCCTGTTAATACCCCACCTCATATCTGGGGAATTAAGATATAATACTGTCATATCCTTAGTATTATTGGATAGGCTTATAAAGGCTGTTGTGCCATTAGCCTAGTAATCACCTATGAACCTATGAACTGAGGTGCATGCAGTTAACAAGAATGACTAGCTACTGAAGCAGTCTATGGATGCATTTTGTCACAAATAGACAACTGCACTGTGCATAGTCAATAAAGTGGCTGGAATGAGTATTTACTGAATCAGTGTATACAAATGAAAGTGACTGGACTCAGCTGCTGTTTGATCGCAGATAAATGGCTAACAACTGCCACAATACATACCCCACCCACCAAAATGCTTCCTGAAGCTCCTATTTGGTTTGATGTCACTATCTGACAATGATATAAGATAATCAACCTTTAAGTTGATCCCATGGGAATTATTTAGCAAAGAGAAATCCTTCAATAAAATGTATAAAGACAATGAAATGCATATTTAAGGAGCTGTTGTTGAAATTGTATGATGAGCTTCAGTCTAACTTTAATCTAGATAAAGGCATTCAACTGGTAAATTATTGGAATAGATTAAAATCTTTACTTGCTCAAATATTGTGTTTTAGAGCTATGTATGCTGAGTTAGCTTCATTCTCATCTAAACTTCTTGCTAGTTTACTGTGAATAATTCATATTTTCAATAATATGCTCATAGTGCCAGTGAATAGTGCATTTTATAGTCACTCAGAGGAAACTCTTAAAACATTCTAAAGCATGTAACAGAAATAGCCAACTAACAAGTCAACCCAGCTGACACAGATTTTAGCTAATCTTCTCTTAATAATTCCAGAATATGTCACTCAAATTCTGGATTCATAATTTTCAGTAGAAGAAATGTATCTTGATATCACAGCTGAAATTGGAGAAAGCTCCCATTCTTGATGATTTTGATACCACATTCCCTAATTTTTTAAAACATGTTTATCTCTAGTCTTCTGTAAATTATATATAACATCAAAGGCAATAATATCAGTGATAAATATATCAATCAGTCAAGAATAATTTTTATTTTCCAAAGTTATGCAGCCCTTTGAAAAATTAAAAAAATACAGGCCTATATCATTAATTTATCTAATTAAAACAATCTATTCCATGATCTTAGCTCATAGATTACATTTAGCAGCAAGCACAGTAATCCCCAGTGTTCATTCAAGATTCACTGAATCCCATAAAAGTGAAGCTATTAATATGTTTAAAATTGTCTTTAAACAGGCACATGGCATGTCATCAAGCCTTCTTTGCCAAGACAGGAGTAAAGCATTTGACAACCTGTATATAACGTTACCATTTAAATCTTTTGAAAGTCCAAACTTTCCAAAGTACTATACTCAGATTGATTGATTATTGCATAAATCTGTATCTGTGTGCACCACTCTTTTTTAAAAGTCTTTCCCCTATTAAATTCTCTGCTGGTGCAAATTGGGGTTGTCCTCTGTCATCTTATTAATTTTCTCTCTTGAACCTTTTGCTTACAGTTTTCTCCATAATCCTTTATTTTCTCTATTCATTTTTTAATTTGAGTATCAATATCACATTTTTTTTAAATGCACCATCTTCCTACATCATCGAAACCCCTCCAAAGCTATACCTTACCCATTACATATAGTTGAATAACACATTAAGAACTTATGCTATATAATGAATTTAACTAAGTCAGCTTAATTTCTTTCACTCAGTTATAAAGAAATCTTAAAGTCAACACATGGAAATAATATTAATATATTGTCAAATGAATTAAAATATCAGATTAACACAGATGGGATAAATTTACATTTAATGCACAAGCGTGGGCTTCTACCATTAATAGGTTCATAGGTCTGTACTAGGCGATCGGCCCTAGAGCCTATACAAGCCTAGCCACAACAATTCCCTGGATATTTCTTCCCACAATATTTACTTTCCTGGACCCTGTCTAGCAGGGTGACTGACATGATCCCCAGGGTGAATTTCATATCTCCCATCCAATCATCAAGGTTCCTTTTGAAGAGGGCCAAGGGCACACTCTGCTTGACATGTATGGGCAGTCTATTCCAGTGTATGGGGAGTCTCTGGGTCAGGAACCTATCCCTCCAGCATGTTTTATTCATTGTGATGACAAGGTTTAGATCCCTGGAGCATGTGGCTCTGAGGGATTGGGATTTCTTTAAGTGGAGCATGTCCAAAAGCTCAGGGTTTGACATGGCCTTGTATGTTAAGCAGATATTGCTTCTGAGTAGAAGATAAGCCACAGAGTATAGCTGGAGTTTTTTAGATGCTCAGCATATGGCATCTGCTTTAGGCCTGTGATTCTTTTAGTGAGGTATTTCTGCTGCCTTTCCAGCTGTTGCAGATGTCTTGTGAGGTACATACCAAATGGGGCATTATATTCTATAATGGGTCTAATGAGGGATGAGTATAGTGGGACAATGACCTACTTATTTCTGGTGGAAAAGCCCTTAGTGATGAGGTGTGCAACAGAGAAGGATTTCCTGACTGTTGTAGTGATGTGGTTATTGAAGGTGAGACCATTGTCCACCTGTGTCCCTAAGTCTCTCATCACACTTGCAGTGTTTAGTGTACTGCCACCCATGTGGCAATTCATGGGTACATGTTTTTTCCCAAAGGGGATAACTATACATTTCTTGACATTAAGCTTGAGCCTGGCACCAAGCATCTGTTTCTGTAAAGCCCTTTTGTAGAATATCCACATCAGTGGGGGATTCAATAATGGCTCCCAGTTTGCAGTCATCTGCAAACTTTGTTAGCCAGAGTCCCTTAATGTTGGCCTGTAATTCAGAGAAGTAGATGCCAAACAAGAGCGGTCCCAGGACTGAACCCTGAGGTACTCCACTTGTCACTTGTCTGGAGCTGGATTTGGAGTCGACTACTTTTACAGTCTGGGTTCTGTCAGTAGGCCAGTTGGCAACCCATTGAGTGATGTAGGGATTTATGCCCAGCTTAGTAAGTTTATCTATGATTCTAAAGTGGGGGATGGTGTCGAAGGCCTTGGTGAGGACCAAATAGGTTGTGTGGACTGCCTTACCCTTGGCCACAACTCTGGAGACTGATTCGAAGAAGTCAATCAGGTTCAGGAGACAAGATCGGCCCTTCACTAACCCAAACTAGGTGGGGTCCAGTGTTTGAAGATTGCCAATGTCTTTGTTTATAAGTTCCATGATAATGCATTATATGCCCTTGCAGATCAGGTTATCAGACTGATGAGATAGTAGTTCCCGGGATCCAAGGTGGATCCCCTCTTGTGGAGTGGGATAACTGTAGCTGTGTGTTACTCAGTGGGCAGAAAGCCTGAGATGAGGCTATGATTAAACATGACACTTAGGTGAGGTGCCAGTTCATTTTGTAGTTCATGTAGTACACAGCCTGGGATGTCATCTGGTCCCATGGATGCTAAATTCTTAGCTTTGGAGAGTGCAGTTTCTACCTGGGTGGCAGCATTTACTGGAATTTGGCAATCTTTCGGTATTGAGATGGGCCATTAAGGGGTTGAGAGGGGAGTGAAGATGGCACTAAATCGATCTGCCAGGATATTGGCAATATCCTTGGGATCAGAATATGTAATGCCATTCTGTTGTAGCTCTGAGCAAATCTGAGCATTGCCATTTAGATTCATGACATAACTATAGAATGCCTTGTGGCTGTCTTTGGAATCTTTGGCAATTTTATTTTCGTAACTAGCTTTTGAGGATTTTATGAGAGATCTCAGCTTCTTACTGAGGCTGATAAGGGAGTTTTTTTTGCATCCTGGGATTTTCCTCTTTTTTGCAACAGTTTCTTCCTTCTCTTGTATAGGTTGTTTATGGCAGGGGACCACCAGATTGGCTTTCTTTTTTTGGAGGAGAGTATCTTGATTCTATCTGGGATGGCATGATTCATGCACAAGTGGATGTGCTCTTACAGTGCATTAGTGTAGGATTCAGCAGTCAAACTTTCAGATCCCGTCTGCATGGGTGCCATGAAGTTTGTCACTTCTGACTTGAGTAGCATGAATTTGGCTTTGGAGAAGTTTTTTACAGAGGTTTCCTTACTGGGGGGTGGGGGTGGGATGTGGATGTTATGGGTGATTTGCTTATGGTCAGACCTGACCAATGAGGGGGTGATCACTGGTGTGGAGCATCTATCTCCCATGTTGGTAATGACCAGGTCTAGGATATTGGAGCCCTGGTGGGACAATGGATTAGTTGATCCAGGGCATTGGAATTTATGAATTCCAAGAACCATTGGGAAAAGGTGTTGGTACCCAAGTAGTTTTCCCAGTTAATGGTTGGATAGTTGAAATCACCCAGTATTAGGGTGTTTGGTTGTATCTTAATATTTTACAGTATGTTTAGAAAGGTGATATTCTCCATTTTAGGAGTGCCTTTAGAGAGTGCATTTTGAGGTTTAGACTTCTAGCACTGAGTAGCATTACCTTCAGATTTTGCATGCTTGTATCTGTTATGGTGGAAGTTTTGTCCTTTAAACCTTGCCTAAAAAAGGCACTATAGGGGTGGCAAGAGCTTTAGCCAGTAACCTGAATCCCAGGGGTGACAGGTGCAGACCATATCTGGCAAAGTATCGTGGTTTGTCAATCATGTCTTCCCAGGCATTACGATCAATATTTTATCCAGGACCATTCATTTCTGCAACAACTGGTCCTCATCTGTCATATTCCAAATTAATTTTGCGACTCAGGAATTAAACGCATTATTTCTTATTACACCTTTTTTGGGGGCAGCACAAATCCCAGAAAAACCTTAATAAACTTTTGGATGCCAAGATAAAAGGCGGGGATAAATTCTAAACATTATTGTTTTTATTCGGTTGTGAAAATTGATAAACATTTTTTTATTTTTCAATACTTTGAGCATTTGCAAGGGAATTTATCCCTGTGGATTTTAATTATATTACCTATATAATGTGGGATATATTCCTCCCCTTATTACTCTTTATTAATAAATCTATGGGCATTTTGATTATAGAACTACATAATTTAGTCAATAAGTTTGGCCTTTTTTAAATAATTTGTGGTATTGCAGCCCACTGAAAATAAAACAAACTTGAACATTGATAATGTACTTCATCAGACTAAAACTTCAACATGATTAAAAGACAGTATCTTTATGACTTATTGTTCAGCAAATGTTTGACTACTGTATTAGATTTGTCCATCTTTGGGAGAAAGAAAAACTGAATGTAAATACAAAAATGAATTGAATATGAATTGCCAAATTGAAATTCTACTCATTTACAGGGATGAACAATAATACAATGAACTCAGACTCCTCATGATTCATTCATGCAAAAACACATATCACAAGAACAAAGGCTTTTTGAGTATTATCTGTCAAACCATTGTTTTTCCTTATTAATACCTTCCTTTTAATATATTCTTCACTGAGACCATCCAAACACTTGCTAATCAACTAACAGCCGATAGCTCTGCCCTTCCAACCAATACTACTAACTCTCTCCTAACTCTAAACCTGCAACCTGTCCCAACTTCCCTCATCTGCAACCTCTTAAATAAATTAAAACCTACTACCCCCTCAGCTGACCAGCTACCTGCTGAATACCTGCAAAAGGCAGCCAAAGTCATAGCTTATCCTGCATCATTGCTGATAAATAGAACCATATAAGAAAGCACTATTCCCACCATCTGGAAAATCTCCTACATTATCTCCCTACATAAGGGTGGAAACTCCAGAATATTCTAACTATCGTCCCATAGCTCTGCTTTCCCCATTAGCTAAAATTATGGAAAAGTGCATCCACAGACAGTTACTAGACCACCTACTCCAGAACACTTTACTGGCCAAATCTCAACATGGCTTCAGGCCTTTCCACACTACAACAGCTGCACTCCTATCCTTCACTGACAGCATCAATAAAAACCATAATAACAATCTTCTCTCTTCAGCACTTTTCATCGACCTTTCAAAAGCATTTGACATGGTCAACCACCACTTATTTCTCAATATTCTAAAATCCTTCTCTCTGGACACAAAGACTATAAAATGGTTCCAGTCCTACCTTGATAATAGACAGCAGGTAGTGCTATGGGACAACAACCTCTCATCCCATCTCCCAGTTACCCTAGGTGTTCCTCAGGGCTCTATATTGGGCCCCCTCCTTTTCTCAATATTTATCAATGACCTCAAACTAGCTATTCCTTTAACTAACTGTGTACAATATGCAGATGATTCGACAATAATCTGCTCAGCTAAATCTCAATCCCAACTACAGTCTCTAACTCAGACAATGTTCAATAAAACAGAAAATTAGTTTCTACAACACTGCCTCCTCTTGAACCCCCAAAAACCAAACTTCTCCTCTTCACTCCTACCTGTAAATCACTCCTAGTGAACTTTTCAGTCTTATCCAATAATGGTACACTCATATCTCCCGATCCATCAACCAAACTTCTAGAGAAACCATTGATAACAACCTGAACTTTGAAACTCATATCAACAATACCATAAAAACTGTCAACAGGAAACTAGGCTCCCTCTATAGGATAAAACCCTTTCTCTCCCCACTAGCCAGAACTACTATTGTCTATTCCCACCTTATCTCCACACTTCTTTATGCTTCTTCCATATATACTAACTTGTCAAAAAAAAAACCTTAACAAGCTAGCCAACGCTTACAATAGCATTGCCAGATTTGCTACTGCCTCCTCCTTTAGGGCCCATCACTATCATAATCTGAAACAATTAGGCTGGTTAGAGCTTCTGAATCAGATTCACTTTAAACAACTCACCATTGCACACAAAACCCTTTTCCAACCTACCAATACCCCAATACTTGCTAGTCCCATTACCCAATATAAGTACCTTTCAACTTTACGCTCATCTAAAAAACTACTTGTATCAACATGTAAATCTAATAACATGGCAAGAAATGCTCTGTTCTCAAATGCAGTTGGAAAGTATTGGAACCAACTGCCCCATGAACTTACATCACTGTCTTCATTTACACTTTTTAAACACAATCTGAAACTCTATCTTAAATCCTATTGGTTATGTCTCTGTACAAATCCAGACTAATCTCATACTATATCCCAAATACCCTCTCTTAAGACCTAATTACTGCTCTATCTGTGTCTTTTTAGATCAAGGCCTATCCTTGGCAAAAACATAT
This sequence comes from Protopterus annectens, assembly GCF_019279795.1. Taxonomy (NCBI): domain Eukaryota; kingdom Metazoa; phylum Chordata; order Ceratodontiformes; family Protopteridae; genus Protopterus; species Protopterus annectens. The sequence continues at coordinate 1,079,666,999 of NC_056731.1, forward strand.
CTTATCTTGATAGAGATAATTTAAATACCTAGTTAAATTATTCTGCATATAATTCTAAGGCATCCTACCTAAGGCAGGCAACAAGTATTGTTTAAACTGTGAGCATTGCTGAACTGTTGAAACTTGAAGTATGCATTTGTTTAACAATTACTTTCTAGTTACTAATGAAGTCTTGTACATAAAGTCTGAACTATCTTATCTAATGCTTGTAACATGTTTTTTGTATAAACTGTGAAGATTCCTGAACTGTTGTAAAATTTGTAGTATTTAACTGTATAACAACTAGTACCTGTATGTTAGTAGTCTAGTAATCTCTTGGAGCTTATCTCCCCGGGACTCTACTGAAAATGGACATAAATCCAGTTAGACTATCCCGGTCAACAAATGTAAAATAAAATAAAATAAATAAATAAAAAATAATAAAGAAGTAGATCCTTACTCTGATTGTGTTTCACTATGAATTAACACTTATAAAGTACTACCACTTTCTGTTAATTTAGTAGCTGATTATTTTGCTTTATCATGCCAAGCTGACCATCATACGTCAGCTGAAATCAGTATGCACCACGTGTGATGACAATTCATTTCTGTGAATTTTTGCAGGGCTGATATAGCAGAGCTAAAATTCCTGGATGTGTTGGATTCCATTACCATCTGATATACCAAACTGATAAGTAAACTTTTGAAGCTCAATTTGCACTGTAATGTATTTATTGTTTCTGTTCTTTGTTGACTGCACAGTTTGTTTCTCAGGCTAGATCTGTAGCTAGTTTGAGGTGGGGGTTGTTGAGCCAGCCCATCTTAGGGGTTAGCCATTGCCTGAGGTGAATTTTCTGTGTTGCACTTCTAGTTCATTTCTGTGAATTTCTGCAGAGCTGATATAGCAGAGCTAAAATTCCTGGCTGTGTTGGAATCTATTACCATCTGATATACCAGACTGATAATTATACTTTTTAGCAACTTGATTTGTGCTGTGCTGCATTTATATGTTTGCTTTATTGCTTCTGTCCTTTGTTGACTGCACTGTTTGTATTTCCCATCTTCTCTCCCAACTGTTGTTAGAATCTTAAACTTGGTGGCTTTGGAATTGCCTTCCCCTGCTGAAAATCTGATTTTGGTCACTCCTCCCAGTCTAATCTCATTTGATCACTCAACCTAGTGCACTGAGATCATTTGAGTAGGACTACCCCCTTGCTTCTTTGACTTTGGACACTCTTCCCTGTCTTACCTCATCAACTCAATGTACTGAGTAGAGAGTGACAGCATTTGGGAAGGCCAAACCCCTTAGTTCCCTAATCTTGAAGTATCTTCTATTTCCTCCCTCTCCACTTAAAAAATACTCTTTATTCAGCTGCATTTACTCTAATTGTGTTCTTCATACTTTATTACTTTAGTTTTGCTGTGTGCTCTTAAGTTTTCAAGTGCTTTTATTCTGCTGCTATTATTTCTGTTTGTTAGTAGCCTGAGTACATTTATCTGTTATTCTAAGCATCTTAGCTTTGGTTTTAGCACTTGTGCTTCAGGCCAGCTCCTTTACATTTAAGAAGGTTCTTGTGGTCTACACTCTTGTGGACAAACCCTTATCAAAACCCTCTCTCCATAAGTCCACCCAAGCATTCAGAAAACTATGGCTGGACAATTCCCATTAGTTTCTCCTGCCAGCCTGGTCAATACGGGCATACTGAGACAGTGTAGCAACTGCCTTATGTTTACTGACAACCCTCTACTCCTACCACATCATTTTTCCACCTGCGAGAAATGCATGTACATCAGTAACCTGGAGTCCATGCTCTCTCACGCCACAGTCAGCAGTCCTGACAAAGAGGAGATTGCCAGTACAAGCACCACACCACTCACATCACATAGCCAAGCACAACACACACACACACACACACACACACACACACACACACACACACACACACACACACACACACACACACACCTATGCAAAGGTCCTCAATAATAACTTACATAAACAGCAGAGACCTCCAAAACACACTCACAAACATTCCACACACAACACCAAACACATCACACACAGCAGACAACACACCAGTGTCTCACAAACACAGCCCATAAGACAAAACAATTAAACCATCACAGCCCACAAGACATAACAATAAACCAAACATACTAGTCATTTGTGACTCAGATGTGAGACGCACCAATGTCCCCCTCACCAGGCTCGACAAGGAGAAGGTCACAGTCAGTCGTCTGTCTGGTGCAGAATCAGCCACATCACACATGCACTTAATTCTCTCCACTATAAGTACAAGTGTGACTTTATAATTGTCCTTGTTGGTGTGAATGACTTGAGATGTACCTCCCTGGACTATACAAAGAGAGACATGATTGAACTCTCAGAGTATGTGTTCCAGGCAGGTATGACCCTAGCCCTAAGCAGCATCTTACCTTCACCAAGAATGATACCACAATACCAACAACAATTAATTGACTTCAACAACTGGCTTTGTTTCTGGTGTCATTCCAAGGGGATCCAGTATCTGTCTGCCTGGGATGACATGGTCAACAGGCCTCAATGCTTTGCCAGAGATGGCCTTCACCTGTCGCCTCTAGGTTTCCGGATCCTGGCCAAGGCTCTCACCTCCCCCATTGTGCCTTTTTTTAGGCAATGTCCCAAAGACAAACCTTACAACATAAAGGATCTATCAAAAAGTAAATTGAAAATGAACTCACTGGAGACCTCCTTGCACTGGAAGATGCTGATGTCTATGCGGTCACAGAAACTAGGTTCAGGCCTGCAGAAAGCACCCATGCATTACCAGGCTATTCCTCATTCCACACATTCTGACCGCAAAATGAGTTCTGGAAGACTAGGGGTGGTGGAGTCTCTATCTTCATTAAGGACAGGCACACCTCCAGAATAGTTTGCCAGCATGGCGCACTGGAACTACTCCAGGTGCAAATGACAGTTGGCAAGACACCCATCCAAGTTATAGCTAGTGAAGACCCACACCATCCATTACTCAGGAGACCCACTCCTCTTACCTGGATCTACTTGACTCCATCAAAGTACCCCCTAACACTCTGATCCTTGGTGATGTCAACTACCTGTCCATAGACCGGGTGAACTATTCTTGCACTAATGCACTCTCTTAATGATTCCTTGACTTCATCAGTTCTAATTCACTAGACCAGCTCGTCTCATACCCACAATGGGAGATAACATTCTAGAATTGGTTCTCACCAACATGGGAAACCGCTGCACCACTCCCATAGTATGTTCTTCCCTGTTGAGGTGGGATCATCAGACTGTCTCATTCAAAGTTTCTATCCCACCCAAGCTGCCCTAGTCATAATCAAAATAAAATACTTCTCAAAAGCTGACTACAGCCTCCTAAGGGAGGGTATCTGTAGCTTCACACCACTGCCCCCACAGAAGATGCAGACAACTATGCTGAACAGTACACCATTGCATTATGCAAGCAACTGTACAACTGCATGGACTCAGCCATACCCAATAGAAGAAAAACCTGCTACTAAAGGAAACACAAACCTGTTTGGTGGGCATCCTCTAGCAACAGGATTTTCCAACAAAAGGAAGAAACTGTTGTCCAAGGGCAAAAAGGAACAAATTCCAAATTGAAAGAACTTCCTCCTTAGCCTCAACAAGCAAATTAAATCAGTAGTGAAAACCACCAAGGCCAATAATGAATCAAAACTAGCCTTCAAAACAAAGAGAAACCATAAAGTCTTCTTCAGTTATGTCAGGAACCTCCATGGCAAAGCCCAGGTTTGTTTGGAATTAGTACTTAACAATATCACTTACACTGATCCTAGTGACTTAGCCAACCTGCTAGCAGATAGATTGAGTGCAAACTTCATCCCCTGTCCCACCCAAAGACCCTTTAGACATCCCCAGTACTTGTCCCGCACCTCACATCTCTATAAATCAAGTGTTGCAGGCCCTATCCAAGGCAAAGAACACAGCTTCCATGGGGCCTGATAGTATCCCAGGATGTATTCAGCACCATCTCCAGCAAGAACTGGCTTTGCCATTGAGCACCCTATTCAACCACAGCCTAAGTACAGGCTTCATTGTAGCAGAGTGGAGAACTGCCATTGTCATCCTCGTGCACAAATGTGGTGCCACTACTGACCCTGGAAACTATTGCCACATTAGCTTGACAAGTCTGATCTGTAAAGCAATGGAGCATATTATTATAGATCTCATAAACAAAGACATAAGCAACCTCCAAGCAGTTGACCCCACCCAGTTTGGATTAATCGAGGGAAGATTCTGCCTGTTGAACCTAGTTGACTTCTTTGAGACTGTCACCAAGACTCTGGATGAGGAAAAGTCAGTGTATACAGCTTACTTTGACTTGGCCAAGACCTGTGACACAATCCCCAACTTGGGCATCATTGAAAAGCTAACACAACTTGGCATAAATCTCAATCTCATCAGGTGGGTGGCCAATTGGCTCACCGACAGGACCCTTAAAGTCAAAATAGGCACCTACTCCGATTGCAGACGTGTCACTAGTGAAGTTCCCCAGGGATATGTCCTAGTACCCCTACTGTTCGTGATCTATTTCTCAGAGGTCCAGGCAAAGACAAAAGGCCTGTAGCTGACTAAGTTTGTGGATGACTGTAAGTTGGGTGCTGTCATTGACTCCTTAGATGTTGTTAACATACTGCAAGATGGTCTCTCACAGCAATTAGTGATTGGTACCAAAGTCATGGCCTCAATCTAAATGCAAAAAAATGTATCATCATACCATTCTGCAAAAACATGACCCCTACTGATTACCACATCAACGGCAACCCCTTAAGCACACAACCTGTGGTGAGAGACCTGGGCACTCAGGTTGATAACAACCTCACATTCGATCATGTAGTGGCAATGGTCAGAAAAGCCTTTTACTTACTTTACTGCCCTACAGGCAGGGCATGTCAGCAAAATAGCTTGTCTAAATTGACCACTTGAGTACGGGAGAAAATACATTAAAAACTAAACACATGATATTTAGGAGACACTGATTCAAAGGTTACTATTAAGTTATCACATAGTGATTGCAATGTTGGATTCATTTCTGGGCCTGGTTATATGGGTTGACCCATCTTTGAGTTTTTCTGATCATATCAAACAATTAATGAATACAAGTTATACAATTATAAGCTGTCTAAAAATTGTATTACAGTCTAGGAAATCTGAAATGAAGAACTCATTTTTGTGAGTTACATTAGATTCCAACTGGAGTATGGATTACAAATATGAAAACATTATATGAAAACTAGAACAAGTAGAAAATATGCCAAGGATGTCCATAATGTGAAAGTTTAACATTTTAAAATTTTATGAAAGATCAACATTTCTGAACTTTTACATTATTTTGTATAGTTATTTTAAGAGGAGATCTTATTTATGGCAACAATATAACATTCATTATGGGCAATTATTTTTATAGGAAAATCAAAATTACTTTTTTCTTAAAAAAAAAAAAGAAAGGCAAGGAAAGGAGGAAGTTTTGAAAATTAGTTTTTGTATACCAATGGTCTCCCTAGCTGCTGAACTCCTTGCCTTGATGTATAAAAGTAATTACTACAACTCTGTATGCTACACCCAGATTTTCTCTTATGTTCTCTTATGTTCTATACACAACAAAAATAATCTCCTAGAACAACAAACCAAAACAATAAGTTAATAATTAAGTTAATAAGTTAATAATTAGCTGAAACACCTGATGTTCATAAGGGTCATTTGCATATATCCCATGCACCTCTGATACAAGAGGTTTGGGAGGTCACTCCGTGGAAGTTCTAGCTTTGCTGGAGTTTTCATTTTGTTTTTACTGATTGGTTTTTCAGTGACCTTCTCACTTATTGTTTTAGTTTGTTGTTTGGGTTATTTTTGCGGTGACCCTAATGATAATGGACATCAGCTAGGTATTACAGCCCTGTGTTTCTTATGCTTAGTGAAACACTCTGCTTGTGCTGTGGAGTTGATAATAAGGCTAAAATATGCATATCTGCAGTTAGTGGGGTTTGGCTTTATTGATCTGAAATTGTCCATTAAAATGATGAAACAAGTCATGGGCATTCAGAATTGCCAATTAGCTGAAGCACCTGATGTACATAAGGGTCATTTGCATATATCCATGTGCCTCTGATACAAGATGTTTGGGAGGTCAATCTGTGGATGTTCTAGGTTTGCTGGAGTTTTCATTTTGTTTTTACTGATTTCTTGATGTCCCAAACAAGTAAAGTGTAGTTGAATAGAAGTATCACCTGGGTCAGTGCCTGAAACAAAATTCTTTGTATTGTTTATTTCAGGTATGACATTTTTTAAGGAACATGCAAAACATGTTGTAACAGTTTACATATGCCAAATTACATTAATGAGATAATGGTATGAGTTGTACATTTTGTCAAAATGAAATTGTTGGGAGGAGACACTTAGGGGATATGGCCACACAGAGCAGGTAATAGGTTCAGTGGTGTATTCAATTTGAAATTATATAATAATTTGTCTGTCAGTGTAGGTGCAATATATTTACTGCTCATCAGGCAATTGACAGAACAGGAAATTAAGTCTTTAAAGTAAATGCTATTAAACAGAAACAGAGTATATCTCACTAAATGCACAAAATACACATGAAAGTTTTTTTTTTGCTCTCCAGCTGCATGGTATATGATGCTGGTGTCATCAGGTACCTACAACAGCAAGCCCCACAACACTGCACTGATATCATTTGGATGCACCCTGGTCAGTAAACAATTCATCAAATAAGTAAACAAACCAGACTGCTGCTATAGTACGCTAAGTACTGAGTGCACCTATAAATAAATAATTTTAAGAATAAATAGGTATAAGTGTTAGCGGCAGTATTCTGATGTGCTACATTGTATCTAATTCTTTAGTTTGCTGTGTTGCTAATACACAAACGCAAAACAAATTGCTAAAATCAGATAACTCACAAAAGTAGCCATTATCTACCCATCTTGGATAAGTATTTGTTTGTGTCTTTCGGCTTTTCCCAGTTAGGGGGTCGCCACAGCGGAACTCCGGTCTGCCAATGATTGGCAGTTGATTTTTTTGTACCGGATTGCCAGGCTTGATGCACAATCTTCAACGAAGGTACCCCCATTCACGCATGTCTCCACGCAGAAGACGCTCTAGCTGAGAATCGAACCGGACAGTGTCTTACTGTGAGGCGACAACACTATATATTGCATTAATTGTATTTTACAAAGGACCAAGTGAAGGAGGGCTTTATAGAGCTTTTTCTAAATGTAGTGAAGCAAGCATTATTTAAATCATTTATTGCATATTCAAAATCATTAAATAGGCATATTTTACTTTTGACTTTTGTTGTTTCATACAAAGGAGAGCTAGCTGTCAGTATATAGAGGAAACAGACTGTGTTGACTAAGTTTTCTGTCTGTTGAAGAAGGGTAGCAGGTTGTAATTATGAATGATGGCAGACAATTCTGCCAAGGGCATCAGCTTGAAAATGTGCAGTAGCTTTAGAGAATTCATAGAGTCAGAAGTTCATTGCTGGAAGAATGCATTACATTTATCCTGGGATGTAGACCAACCCCTAATTGTTTATTATGTTAGAAAGGAAAACTTGTGATATAGCTTTCATTATGTTATAATCAAATTATGCAAATTCAGTTTCCCCAGGCAGTTCACAGCGCTCTCTAGTCTGACATCTGCAGTCACACATGATACCTTGAATGTTTCAAATAAAATATGTAAGAGAGAAGAAAAATGATATCACGTCAAACCAATTCTAGAATTGTGTAAGCTCAGTGATTGTGACACCAGCGCTGAAACGAACCCAGTATCATTCCTTGACATAATGAGCCAGAAAAAGATAATGATGTTAGTTGGTACATAATGTAGTAGCTTAACTCCTTAGTGCGTCAGTTTAGCAAAAAAGAAATGGAATGTGTTCTCTCTGGAATGCTAGATAAACTTCAGGTTCTGCTATTTCAACTACTACCAGGATATCCTGATACTTTCAGAGTATCACTCATGAAACACAAATATAATTAGTATTCTAAAGAAAATCATTCAATTCAAAAAAATTGCTTAAATGGATTCTTATGTAATACACTCTTTGTCAGGAAGCTAGCCCATCTAACCTTTGTATACTTTACAAGCTAATGTGGATGACAAACAGCAACATGTGTAGTAGCTTTGCATATTTCCTGAGGCAGCGGGGATGTGCCTGCATGTTGCACCCCTTTGTAAAGGTGTCACAGCGGAGAGTGTTACCTCTGAATTTCTGCCATTATTCAGAAGGTGTTGCTGTGGGTCAGGAGACACTGGTGTACAGATGCATGGGTTTTCTCTCTTTACAGCTTGCATTGTAATGTCACCATATGTTTAACTTTGTCACTTCCGGCAGTTACTAACATGATACGGGGATTGAGATCCTGCCATTAAGCATGGAGTCTTTGTGCCAATTTCCTCACACTGCCTCATAAATGTAAGTATATTAACATTATCAAAAGCCTTTCTACTGATGATATATTCTAAATTTACTGGTATTGAGGAAAAGTGCTCATTTCTGCTGCTGACCCTGTAAGGAATCAATTGGCTATATAAATAATAAGATACTGAAGTACACTACTGTATGCTGTGTAATCATGTGTGGGGGGCACTTACTATGCAGGCTCTGTTCAATGTCAACATGTACAGAACTGGAGGGTGCATCTATTATTAGTAATTTTCATATATTACATTCCACTTGAGCTGTCACTTTTCTAAGTAAACATGTTACAGTGATCAAACCAAGCATGCCGAGCAGTGTCTGTAGATGCTGCAGACGTGGTTAATAACCAGTATCCACACAGCCTCTGATTATGCCAATGCCATGGTCGTCTGTTTTATAGTCATCACCAGGAATGGATTGGAGTTACTCCTCATCAGGTGTTAAAGGAATAAATGTTTTTGATCCCTTCCAACCCTGTAGTGCTACTGGCAATTGTATTATGCCTTGTCTTTGCCCTGGCAAGTCCTACCATATCATCTGCCCTCTTCTTGCACTGTGTAAATACATGCTTCATACTGCTAAGAGCATTTATATTCATAACCACTTGGTTCCAGTCACTTGGCCAGGATCCCTTTTAGCAAAAATCCATTTGCAATAAGTGTTAAGGGCTACCTTGAGCATGTGGTTCTCCTCATAGCTAAAACTATCCTTTCTCTGCCTGGATCCCTGCTGCTGCATCATTCATTTACCTAAAATAACATGCTAAAGTAATATAGTGAAGTTTGATTTGCACATTAGCCAAACAGCACAGCAATGAAAGCAATCAAAGATCTCAGTACCAAAACATTTAGGGTGACACAATGCCCATATCCATATACACATATTGTAAATCCAACTTCATCCAGTTAGAAATGTGTTGTATTAACCTATACAACATCATCCTGAAATGCATAGTAGTATTGCAGGCATTAATAATAACACTGCTATCTTATGCCATTGGTAATAAAGCTGTATCCTTCCCCTAACATTTGTCATTCATCAGTAAGAGTCTCAAATCCCACAGTATGGCAGCTTGTATTCTGACAATAAATTTCCATTTATAAGTGGTGCTCATGTCATTATTAAACTGAATCAGCTCCATCTGCTCTTTAAAATTTCCTAGTAGTATATTCTATACAGTTATTATGAACTCCTTCCAAGTAATTTCTAAACGTATAGCTATTGTTATCTTAACTGACAAATTTTGTGCTTTCCCAAAACACTTGCCGACTAACTAGACTGATCACAACTAAATATGACGTCAGTCAATGTATACATATAAATTCCGGCTCATTTACACATCTTGTTTCCAAATTAGGCTAAATTAGAATTATCTGTAGGAAATGCAGTAATACATGAGTGCATATGGCAATGAGTCATGTAACTAGAACTTAGGTAGATGTGGATGAGCTACACAAACCAGCGCTGAGCCAAGCTGGCCTCAGAAATAAGTGAACAAGTCTAATATATTTTTAGTAACAGGGACATGTACTTACCAACATTTAAGTTGAATAATTGTAAAGTCTTTCTCTTATAGTAAAGTACCACCAACAGGAATATTTATTCAAAAAGAAAGCAGAAAAAAAACATTATTAACTGATGCAATACTTAGTAAGGCATGCTTACAAAAATAAGTCATTCATGACCATAGAGTCAATTATCCAAATAACTGCAACATTACAGTACAGATACAAAAACTCATTGATTCACTTTACTTTCAAAATACCAAAATTCTGAGGTTCAGAATATTGAATTCAGAACCTCGAGATCTTGGAATCTGGAAATAAGAACCCCCCCCCCAAAAAAAAAGCAGTCAACACATCACAAAACATGTTTTGCCCCCACACCCCCCCCCGCTACTTAAATATACCAACTCCAAGATCTCACTAAAGCGAGGAAAAGGGAAATCTTATACTCACTGTACCATGACCTATACTATTATACATGTGTGTATATATATATATATGTATATATATATATATATATATATATATATATATATATATATATATATATATATATATCTATATGGGTCTACTTTCGTTCATCGAAAGTACACCCTACCAAATCTGAAAACACCAACTCCGTTTAAGTGAAAGTGTGATTTAAAGAAACCACACTTTCGTGAACTCCACATCATCGAAAAATTGTCAGCAGTTCCGGGATCGTGTTGACCAGCAGGTATGGTGTTTTTAAGCTGTCCTTTACATTTGTAATGGGAGTCGAAGATGTACAGCAGGTGGGGTTTGATGGTATAGGTTGCGGTACAGTGAGTATAAGTAAATATACCCTTTTCTCAGCTGTAGTGCAATCTTGGAGTAAGTATATATAATTAGTGGGAGTGGGGAAGGGGGAATGCCCCCCCCTGCAAAAATTTGATTTTAGTATATCTGGTCAGTGATTTGGTTTTAAGTGATGTGGAGTTCTTAAAAGCGTGGTTTCATTAAAGAGCACTTTCCCTTAAACAAAGTCGGCATTTTCAGATTTGGTAGGGTGTACTCCAGAGGGATGTTTCCTATCTTGTGAGCCACAGCCCTTTACTTACAATTTTCACTCTGGTACAGGCACTTCCAAAGATGGCAGCACTTGTGGAGGCACAAGGCTATGCTCCAAGCTGGTCTGATAAGGAGAAGAAAGTCATGATCTACCTTTTGCAGGACTTGTAACTGGATAAAACTGAAAGAGTAGTACTTGGCACAGAGTGGAACAAGGTTGACATCTGACAAGATTTGGGACAGCACCTGTCATACTGATAGGGATCAGCTACTCTGGGCCCCATAGTTGCCACAGGTGTGATGACCTGCCGAGACATAGACTTGACCAGCTGGTTGAGTGGGTAGACCAGGTAAGTGCCAGAAGACCAGGGTTATTCAGTAAGTATTTTAAAAACCATGGTAGATAAATAGTGCATCAATGCAGGTAAATGCAAGAAAAAAATGCATGTGCAAGTACAAATATATATCTATATGCACTCCAAATGTATGAGTAGGCAAAAGTATAACTGTAAACAGAATGCATCTGTATACAAATATGACATGTTTATCTGCAGACATGGTTTTGTATATCTATATCTATATCTATCTATATATATCTATATCTATAATATATATATATATATATATATATATATATATATATATATATATATATATATGTGTGTGTGTGTGTGTGTGTGTGTGTGTATGTATGTATGTATGTATATATATATATATATATATATATATATATATATATATATATATATATATATATATATAGATATATATACTGCGGTGGTGGTGCTGCTGTAGCGTTGTCGCCTCACAGTAAGACGCTGTCCTGTTTGATTCTCAGCTAGAGCGTCTTCTGTGTGGAGACATGCGTGAATGGGCGTACCTTCGTTGAAGGTTGTGCATCAGGGCCAGCAACTCGGCATGTAAAAATCTACTGCCAATCATTAATGGACCGGAGCACCGCTGTGGCGACCCCTACAACAACATATATATATATATATATATATATATATATATATATATATATATATATATATATATATATTTATTTATTTATTTATAGGTTCATAGGTGTGTACTAGGCTAACAGCCCTGAAGCCTATATAAGCCTAGAGCAAGAATATTGCCAGGCATCTTCCTACCGGATGTTAGTTCCCTGTGCCACTATCAAGCAAAGCCATTGAAGTGATCCCTGGGGTGAATTTCCTATTACCCAGCCACTCGTCAAGATTTTTTTGAAGAGGGCTAGTGAGGGGCTCTGCTTAACGTGAATGGAGAGTTTATTTCAGAGTATGGGAAGTCTCTGGGTTAGGAACCTGTCCCTCCAGCAGGTTCTGTTTATTGTGGTGATGAGGTTAAGGTCCTTTAAGTGTTTGGCATGGAGGGATTGAGATTTTGTCAGCTAAAGCATGTGTAAAAACACTGGGTCAGACATGGCTTTGTAGGTCAAGCAGAGATCGCCTCTAAGTAGGTGATATGAGATGGAGTATAGCTGGAGTTTTTTAAGTCTTTCTGTATAGGGCATGTGTTTGAGTCCTAAGATCTTCTTTGTGAGGAACTTTTGTGGCCTCTCCAGTTGTTGAAGGTGTCTAGTGAGGTACACGCCAAATGGGGCACTGTACTCTATAATAGGTCTAATGAGGGATGATTACAGACAGAGTAGAGAGGAATTATGACTTTTTTTTTTCCTGAATGAGAAAACTTTTGTATGTGCCATGTAAAATCACTTTCTAATGATGCTCTGGTGACATATTCAAAGAAGTCTATCAGGTTGAGCAGGCATGATTTCACAAACCCAAACTGCATGAGTTCAGTGTTTGAAGGCTCCCTATGTCCCTATTTATAAGGTCCATAATTATTTGCTCCATAGCCTTACATATCAGACTCAACAGACTAATGGGGCGGTTGTTCCCAGGGTCAGTAGTTGCTCCCCCTTTCTGGAGTGGAATGACTGTAGTGGTGCATCATTTGGTGGGAACAATGCCTGAAGTGAGGCTGTGATTAAACAGGGCACTTGTGTGTGGTGCCAGTTCACTTTGTAATTTGTGTAGAACACAGCCAGGTATATTATCAGGTCCCATGGAAGCTGCATTCTTGGCTTTGGACAGTGCGTTTTCTATCTGTGCAGCTGTGATATTAGGATTTGGCATTTCTCGGTTATTGGGATGGGACTTTTAGGGGGTGAAGGGGGGGGGTATGTACTGGATCTGTCGGCCAAGATACTGGCAATATTAGTTGACTCAGTATAAGTGGTGCCATTGAGCAGTAGCTCAGAGCAAATCTGCACATTGTTATGCAGATTCTTCATATAACTAAAGAAAGCCTTGTGGTTATCTTGAGTATCTGTACCAATTTTGGTTTCATATCTAGTTTTAGGGGATTTGATGAGGGATCTCAGATTTTTGCTGAGGTTAACAAGGGAGTTTTTCCAATCTTGGGACTTTACCCTTTTCAGCAACAGTTAATAATGGGTACTAAACCAAATTTTATTTACAAAATGGGACAAAATATAAAACAATATATAGAACGTTATCATGGAGGGGTTAAGAATACTAAGAGAGGAAACAAAACACACAGTAAGAAATGTGGAGCTTGTAACCAATGGAGTTATATAATGGAAAAGAATAATTTAAGATTAGAGAATGGACAAAATACAATAGTTAGAGAGTCAAAACGGAATTGTAATACTAAAATGGTCATATATTTGTACTGTGATTCCTCACATCTCTGTTGAAACTGTCTTCCCCACCACCCCTCCCTGTTCTTGGTTGTAGTTTAAATTTGGTGGCTTTTGCAGTGCCCGCCCCACTGTAGATTTGATCTCTTTACCGCATTCTACCTAATAAAGCCTTTCTGCACTTGCTTTTAGTCCTTTTTAATTTAATTACATTTTTTCAAACTGTGTGTGGACTAATATTGCTACATACTCAAGTGTGCCAGCTTACACTGCATGTGAATTGTTTTTGCTACTTTTCTGAAAAAAAAAATTGTAAGCCTGTTTCCTACCTTTCTTGTAATTAGTGTTCCAGATACAGATTTGCTGTATCCAGGACTGTTTGTAAGCTTCTGAGCCCCCCAAGCCTTTATGTGTTGGAGGGAAGCCTTTTAGCTTATCAGTGGGAGTGGTAAGCATTAGGTAACCTGTCTACCACATAAGGAGTGGTTCTGTCCCAGAAGTTGTAGTTATTGGCCGTTTGGGCGGTCTTCCATCTCTCTCAACTTTCTGATTTGAAGGCCTGCATTTGCACTTGTTTCTGTCCTGTAACTACTGGGCCCATCTCATTTGCTCACTCAAAAAAAAAAAAAAAAAATATCTGCTTTTACTGTATTTGTGTTTCTTCCTACTTTATTTCGCTTTTGCGTCATCTTAAAAGTACTCAATTGTATTTATTACTGCTTGGTGTAAGTCATTCTAAGCCTTTTAGTTTAAGCACTTGGGCTTCAGACCAGTTGCTTTACATTAAGAATGTTTGCGGTATGCACTGTAGTGGCAGAACAGGTAGCTTACATCCTTCTAAGTTGGGAACTGCTGATTGAGGGCTCAGTGTCTGTTATTCTAAAAGTGTATTAATTCTGGTTTAAGCACTTGGGCTTCAGGCCAGTTAGATTACATTAAGAAGGTTCGTGGTCTGCACTCTTGTGGGAGGAGAGGCTGGACTCTGCCCTTCTGAGCTGGAAATTTCTGGTTAACAGCTTATAGTGCCTGCATATTTGAACTGTTTCTTACTGAGATTGGAACACCTTGTTTGCTGTAGCGTAGACTAGATCCAGGCCTGCTGAATCTAGCTTTGTTTGTATGCTTGTTGTTTGTTTGCTTGTTATTTCCCTGAAACACTAATTCCACCTAAAACGCGGCTTTTTAGTGCTTCTGTGGATCTTCTCGGAATTTCTGGTTAAAGGCTTATAGTGCCTGTATATTTGAACTGCTCCTTACTGAAATTGGTAAACCTTGTTTGCTGTAGCATAGACTAGATCCAGGCATGCTGAATCTAGCTTTGTTTGTATAACTTGAGCACTAATCTAGGCATTCTTTAAAGTATTTAATTGTATTTATTACTGCTTGGTAGTAACTTGATTAAAGTGTAGCTATCATTCTAAGTCTTTTGGATTAAGCACTTGGGCTTCAGACCAGTTGTTTTACATTAGGAAGGTTTGTGGCCTGCACTGTGGTGGCAGGACAGGTAGCTTACATCCTTCTAAGTTGGGAACTGCTGATTGAGGGCTCAGTGTCTGTTATTCTAAAAGTGTATTAGTTCTGGTTTAAGCACTTGGGCTTCAGGACAGTTATTTTACATTAAGAAGATTCGTGGTCTGCACTCTTGTGAGAGGAGAAGCTGGACTCTGCCCTTCTGAGCTGGGAATTTCTGGTGAAAGGCTTATAGTGCCTGCATATTTGAACTGGTTCTTACTGAAAATGGTACACCTTGTTTGCTGTAGCATAGACTAGATCCAGGCCTGCTGATCTAGCTTTGTTTGTATGCTTGTTGTTTGTTTGCTTGTTATTTCCCTGAAACACTAATTCCACCAAAAACGCGGCTTTTCAGTGCTTCTGTGGATCTTCTGGGAATTTCTGGTTAAAGGCTTATAGTGCCTGTATATTTGAACTGCTCCTTACTGAAATTGGTAAACCTTGTTTGCTGTAGCATAGACTAGATCCAGGCATACTGAATCTAGCTTTGTTTGTATAACTTGAGCACTAATCTAGGCATTCTTTAAAGTATTCAATTGTATTTATTACTGCTTGGTAGTAACTTGATTAAAGTGTAGCTATCATTCTAAGTCTTTTGGATTAAGCACTTGGGCTTCAGACCAGTTGTTTTACATTAGGAAGGTTTGTGGCCTACACTGTGGTGGCAGGACAGGTAGCTTACATCCTTCTAAGTTGGGAACTGCTGATTGAGGGCTCAGTGTCTGTTATTCTAAAAGTGTATTAGTTCTGGTTTAAGCATTTGGGCTTCAGGCCAGTTATTTTACATTAAGAAGTTTTGTGGTCTGCAGTCTTGTGGGAGGAGAAGCTGGACTCTGCCCTTCTGAGCTGGGAATTTCTGGTGAAAGGCTTATAGTGCCTGCATATTTGAACTGTTTCTTACTGAAATTGGTACACCTTGTTTGCTGTAGCATAGACTAGATCCAGGCCTGCTGAATCTAGCTTTGTTTGTATGCTTGTTGTTTGTTTGCTTGTTATTTCCCTGAAATGCTAATTCCACCTAAAATGCAGCTTTTCAGCACGTCTGTGGATCCCTAGTGATATCTGCATTGCTTACTGTACTTATTTCCTTGTTTCACTTGAAAAAAAGTTACTGTTTGTCATTTTTGCATTTAAGTTACCTGCAACACATTGCATTTAAGTTACCTGGCACTTGCTCACTAAAGCAATTATATAAGTCAGCACTAAAAAATTAAAAGCACTACACCCTCACAAACTCCCCTTTAGTACCTTGTTCCCCATTGGCCCATTTTTTCAATTATAAAGGAATTCCCAATACTATTCTAGCATGTCCAAAGGTCAGTTGTCAATCTCCTCTCTGGTCCAGCTGGTGATTCTGGGAATCGTGAGGCAATGTTACAACTGCCTCATGTACACAGACAACCCTCTCCTCCTCCCAACAAATTCCAACAAATGTGAGAAATGCAACCATATAGGCAAACTGGAGGCTAAGCTCTCTCAACTCAGTAGTGGCGTAACCACTCAGGAGGAGAAGGAAACCACACTCACTACAATTTCAGTCTCACATAGACCTTTTACAACAGCAAACCAAACACATAAACACACAAAAACATACTCGGAGACTCTAAATAAAAATCTGCCTAAGCAGCAGAGACCTCCAAAGCAGACACCCAAGCAACTGCTACCCCAAAACAAAACACGCGCAACACATAGCTCGCAAAGTCAGTGTGTCAAACAGTCATAGCGCTTAAGGCTAAACAACACACCTGATACACTTGTAATAGGTGACTCTATCGTCAGGCACACTGACATCCCACCCACCGGGCTGAACAAGGAGAAGGTCATGGTGAGCTGCCTGTCGGGCGCTAGGATCCGCCACATAACACAAGTACTCAGGTCACGCCAAGGCAAGTACAAATATGACTCAGTCATTGTCCATGCTGGTGTGAATGACCTGAGATGTACCTCCCTGGACTACATGAAAAGAGACATAGATGAGCTCTCTGAGCATGTAGCCCAGGCCGGTATGACCCTGACCTTGAGTAGCATCTTACCCTCACCAAGAATGATGCCACAATATGAAGGCAAGATGATCAGTTTCAACAATTGGCTTAAGTATTGGTGTCATTCAAAGGGGATCCATTGCCTGTCAGCCTGGGATGACATGCTCGACAAGCCACGATGCTTCGCTAGGGATGGCTTGCACCTGTCACCCCTGGGCTTTCGGATATTGGCAAAGGCTCTTGCTACCCCCATAGTGCTTTTTTTAGGCAAGGCTCAAAAGACAAACCCACCTCCATAGGTATCACAAGGGATAAGAAACTAAGAGTAATGCTACTCAATGCCAGAAGTCTAAACCTCAAGATGCACGCACTCGAAACATTCCTTATCATGGAGAACATCGATATCTGTGCAGTAACAGAAACCTGGTTCAAGACTCCCAAGAGCACCCCAGCACTACCAGGTTATACCTCATACCATGCTTTTCGGCCCCAAAACTTGGACTGAACCACAAAAGGAGGGGGAGTATCAATATTCGTCAAAGATACCCACACCTCCAGGTTGGTGGCACAGCACAAAGCATCAGAGACTATCCATGTGCAACTAACAGTGGGTAAAACTGCTTTCCAGTTTATAGCCTGCTACAGACCACCCTCCCAAACCCAGGAACCCCACTCGACCTTCCTGAGAACACTGGAAAATATGAAGGTCTCACCAAACACCATTATATTGGGTGACTTCAACTACCCAAACATAGACTGGGAGCATTACTCTAGCTACAACACCTTAGTCCAAAGGTTCCTAGAATTTATAAACTCAAATGCTGTGGAACAACTTGTTACCACTCCCACAAGAGGGGAAAACATACTGGACTTGATCATCACCAACATGGGTTCTCTATGCTCCAGACCAGAAGTGTATCCCTCACTGGTAAGATCAGACCATAAACTAATCTCACTGGATATTCACATCCCGACCCCACCCCCTGCCCAGAAAACCACAGTGAAAAACTTCTCTAAAGCAAATTTCACACTCCTCAAAACCGAGGTAGAATCCTTCAAAGCCCCCGGGCCTGTGGAAAATATGGCCCAGACCGCAGAATCCTTTATAAATGCAGTCTATGAACACCTTCAGGAATGCATGAATCATGCAATCCCAAATAAAACCATGACCCAATCCTCCAAAAGCAGACGTCCTGTCTGGTGGACCCCAGCCATAAACAAACTATACAATAGAAGGAGGAAGCTACTAAATGATAGAGCAAAATCCCAAAAAGGGAAGGCATCTCTGATCTGTATTAGCAAAAAACTACAGGCACTCATAAAATCATCTAAGGCCAGCTTTGAGAGAAAAATTGCACAGGACACTAAGGATAATCACAAGGCCTTCTTTAGTTATGTTAGGAACCTGGGTGGGAATTCCCAGATATGCTCAGAATTAGCCCAAAATGACAAAAAATACACCAAACCCACAGACATTGCCCAAATCCTAGCTGACAGGTTCAGCGCAAACTTCTCCCCTCCCTCCCCACCATAAGGACAAATATCTATCCCATCAGAGTGCTCCCCCCTGACATCTCAGATGCTCAGGTAAGAGCCACCCTCTTCAAAGCAAAAAACACAGCATCAATGGGACCAGACGGTGTCCCGGGCTGCGTCCTACATGAACTCCAAGAAGAGCTAACCCCAAACATAAAACTACTGTTCAATCTCAGCCTTACTACAGGATATGTATCCAAAGAGTGGCGTACAGCAACAGTGGCCCCTCTCCACAAAGGTGGTGCCTCAACGGATCCTGGAAACTATCACCCAATAAGCCTGACTAGCTTGGTCTGCAAAGCTATGGAAAGGATCATCATGAACCTCATAAATAAAGATATTGGGGACCTACAGACACTGGATCCTACCCAGTTCGGCTTTGTTAAGGGCAGATCCTGCCTCTTAAACCTGGTCAATTTCTTTGAAACAGTCACCAAGGCCATTGACGAGGGGAAGGTGGTCCACACAGCCTACCTGGACCTTGCAAAAGCCTTCGATACAATACCCCACTCGGGCATTATAGATAAGCTCACCAGCTTAAATATAAACCCCTATGTCACTAGATGGGTTGCAAACTGGCTCAAGGACAGAACCCACATGGTTAGAATTGCTGGAGCCATGTCAGACTCCAAACCAGTTACTAGTGGCATCCCACAAGGCTCAGTCCTGGGGCCTCTCTTGTTCGGTATATATTTCTCGGAGGTATAGGCCAACACGGAAGGACTGTGGCTGACCAAGTTCGCAGATGACTGCAAACTGGGTGCCATAATCGACTCTCCAGCTGACACAATCATCCTCCAAAAGGGCCTAATAGAAACAGACAACTGGTGCCAGAGCCATAGACTCAAGCTAAATGCCAAAAAGTGTATAGTCATCCTCTTTGGCAAAAACAAATTGCCCACAAATTACCACATAGGTGATAATCCATTAAGTACAGAAGACGTAATTAGGGACCTGGGGACCCAAGTTGATAGCAATCTCTCATTTGACAACCACGTGGCCAGAGTGGTTAGAAAAACATTTTATATAGCCCACCTAATCATGAAGGGATTCACGTCTAGATCAGGGGAGGTCATCGTGCCTCTTTACTCATCCCTCATCAGGCCCATAATTGAGTACAATTCCCCTTTTGGGATGTACCTTACCAGACACCTGCAGCAGCTGGAAAGACCCCAAAAGTACCTCACCAAGAGGATCAAAGGGCTCAAACAGATGCCATATGCTGCCCGGTTAAAGAAACTCCAGCTCTACTCAGTGGCATACCGCCTGCTCAGAGGCGATCTGTGCCTGATGTATAAAGCCATGTCCAACCCAGAATTAATGGACATGCTGCACCTCAGAAAATCCAAATCCCATCGAGCTATGGGCTCGAGAGACTTGAACCTCAGCACTGAAATAAATAGGACATGCTGGAGGGACAGATTCATAACCCAGAGGCTCCCTTCACTCTGGAATAAAATCCCAGTCCAGGTTAGGCAGAGTCCCTCATTGAGTCTCTTCAAGAGGAATCTTGATGAGTGGATGGGAGATCGTAGGTTTACCCCGGGTATCACTTCTGTGTTACTGTTAGACAGAGGCACAGTATATTAACCTCAAAAAAGGGCATAGCAAAATTAATTTAAAATGGGTGGCAAAAGCCAAACATACTCTGGCTAGGCTTATAAATGCCCTAGGGCAGATAGCCTAGTATGAACCTATGAACCTATATGGCTAAGTGTATTATTTGCACTAGCTATTATGTGGGAAAAACTGAAACATGTTTTAAAAAGAGAATTTATGACCATATTTACAGTATTAGAACAAAAGATAACAGCAGTGCATTATACAGACATATTGAGAAAAATGATAGTACACATCAGTTTAAATTTGGCATATTGGATATTATTAAACCAGACCCTGGGAGGAGGGGGGTGATAATAAAAGTTTATTAAGTTACAAGGAAGTATGGTGGCAAATTTATTTAGATGCGACCACTCCACCTGGACTAAATGATCACATCCCACTTAAACCCATCTTGGAGATTACACGATAAACGATGTATACACAACAGGTTATGATTTTAGTTGTTAGGTAACATAGGTTAACCATATTTTAACTCTTGTGTTGTTATGTATTTAATATGTATTTATTTATGACTTTATTAGGAAATTTTACAGTAGTAGTAATCATATATTTTGTTCATTATTAGATAGCATATATTTGACACATACAGTATATTGGATTAGACAGTATTTCTTAATGGAATTTTACATCATGGTGCATATATATTTTTATGTCTAGTTGGTGTGATTTTATTAGATAGATTATATTAGATAGATTTTATTAGATAGTTTTTTATGATTGGTTTATTTATGCATTAATTCATAATATGCCATTCTTGCCATTTTTGGTATTTACAGGATTTATAAGAGGCAGCTGCTATATTATGGCTATGTAATAAGAAAGTGATTTGTAACATATGTTACTGTGGCTTTGAAAGTGTTTATAAATTCAAACCATTTTTTGGCGCCAATATTTGTATTTAAGGATCAAGATTTTTGTTAGGAGTTGTTCTGATGAAGCCCATATGTTTTTGGGTGAAAGCACTTAACTCTATTGGTGTGAATTTAATGTTTTATGTGCGTTTAGCTGTCATTAAATTGTATCGTCTGTGAATACTTATCGTGAACTGAGAATCTTTTGGGTTCGCACAGCTGTTTTTTTGGATTCGTAGAGCTGTTCTTTTGGGTTCGTAGAGCTGCTCATTTATTTCCTGGCTACGTGAGTTTGTGGTGTGGCACTTATTGGTGGATCCGTTGCCTTATTTTTCTGGTTTGGTCTTTCTGATCGACTTGAAAATATTAACTTACATATACAAGATGCTACCACATCCTAGGTAGAAAGGGGATGGTGGGGGTTTCAAAGCAGCAGCTGAATTACCAGCACAGTGGTTTGTGAGAAATGCACTGTTCAGTGCTTTCATTTTTGATTAACAGTGAGCTGATTGCTGTAACTGTACATGATATGACTGATTTAAAATGCAGGTAAGGTATGCAGGTCATAGTACAAAGCAGCAATCAAATGAAAATATTTGCAAAGGTTGAAGAAAGTACCCATTCCACAAAGAGATAAGCTGTACGCAAATATCAAATGTAACAATGTGAACGAAGGCAGGTTTCCTTGTAGTTTAGCTTGCAGTAAACAAGTATTCAAACTGGATTCAGTAGAAATACTTTTTGAAAATTTGTGCTTTGACTGTTAGTAAATGTAAGCATATAAAGGATATAACTTCAGTAGAAATGCATACAGAAATAAGCATATAAATTCAGTACAAGAATAACCTCTGCTTTTTTGATTAATAAATGTAATCATATAAGAAAGATTTGGACATTCATCTGTGATTGGTAAGTAACCATTTGCTATATGTCTTCTATATGCTATAGGAGAGGAGATCTTATACAACCAGGCACAGAAGGAAAGACACCTGAAATGATTGACTTAGCATGCCCAAGAATATGCAAACATGATTTGGGGGGAAAAAGTGTCATTCTGAAAACATGAGTTGAATAATACCTGAATTTTTGTCTTTGTCTTTGTTTTTTATTTATTTATTTTTTTGCAAGTATAAATTAGGAAATAATTCAGACACAAAAATATTAATACAAAAATAATATGCTTTCAGTATGCAACTGTAGCACAACCCATATCAGCAAGAAATTTCAAATGTGTTACCATTTCTTAAGTTAAACCAACCTATCTCCTTAGTATCAGCAGACTCCATATGTAAAATAACTACCACTTGATATTGTTATAGTAATTGTTCACATTTCCAGTACCATTTCCCAGAATATTTTCTGAATAAAGATTTAATGTAAATAAGAAATCACTGTCAATAAAGATTACACTGATGTATTACATTATGGATGAATTTATTATCTACATTTCCTGTTTGTCTCTCTGCCCTCCCTCTCACTTTTTATTATTTAACTTATGCATTACTTTGGCTTTCCTTCCTATTTATGTTCATTTTACTACAGGTCCAGAATCCATAGGAGCACCCCAGCCACATTCCTCTCAGATATGGAAACACTGACCCTCCGCTCATCCAGGAATGTCCTCACAAGGTCTGGACAGTGGCACCAGTCCTGTAGACACCCTGGTAGTTAACAGCCTTTTAACCACAATGATCATGGACTTCTGGACTATTTTTTTTTTTATTTTACATTTGTTTACCGGGATAGTCCAACTGGAAATATGTTCATTTTGAGCGGACGCCCAGGCAGAAAAGCTCCAAATAGACAGAATTACATAGATAACATTTGGAAGTATAAAACAAAGTATACAACAAAGTATAAAAACTAAGTGATTATGTACAATGGTTTGTGGTGTTCCCTGATAGGGACACACAATTCATATGGTCAGACACATTTAAAGGCAGGAGAAATTAGATAGTATACAGAGCTTGGTGAAGTAGTTACATGTTACGATATTTAGAGATTATCCTTTCACTATTTAACTTAATCAGGGTTGGTACACGGACAAAGCAGGTCATTTTGAGATACTGTTTGAGGTTATTTTTGAAAAGACCTATGGAGGATTGTAGGGTTATAGTTTGGCAACGAATTCCAGGTTTTGCCAACAAAGTTGGCAAACAGGGAATCACCAGCAGCGTTATCAACTTTGTGGGTTTGGACCAGTAGTTTGCTTACTGATCGTAGAGATCTCAAGTTGTTATATGGCTTAATGATATTTATAAGTGAGGGGGTATCCTCAGGGTGGTACAAAATGTTGTGCGCTATTAAGAGTTGATTGAATTGAATTAAGCTGGGTGGTTCTAGCCACTCTAGTTGTTTCAGGTTCTGGCAGTGGTGGGTTCTGTAAGTGGAGCCAGTGCTAAATCTGGCAATATGGTTGTAGCTGTGGGAGAGTTTACCTAGTTCAGATTTGTTGAGGTTTGAGAGTACTGGCGAGGCATATAAAAGAGGAGAGAGTAGGTGTGACTGGGCGATTGCAGTCCTAGCCCATGGGGTTAAAAATGTTTTGTTTCTATACAGTGATACAAGCTTCTTATTGATGGTCTGTATGGTTTTGATAACCTATAGGAGCTTAGTGTGTTGATCTGGGGAGATAGTGGTACCATTGTTAGACATGACAGAAAATGAAAGTGAGGCAGATCTACTAGTGGGGGTGAAGAGTAGAAGTTTAGTTTTATTGGGGTTCAGCAGTAGGCGTTGGTTGGCAAGCCAGTTCTCAACAGTGTTGAATGTATTTTGGGTTAGGGTTTGCAGTTCGGATGGGGAGATGGCTGAGCAGATCAGAGTGGAATCATCTGCATATTGAATATAGGTAACGTTGGGGATAGCAGTGTGAAGGTTGTTGATAAAAACAGAGAAGAGTAGTGGACCTAGTATGGAGCCTTGAGGGACACCAAGTGTGAGAGGTGGCTGGCTGAAGAGTTTCCCTTGCCATAATACTGCCTGTTGTCTACCAGTCAGGTAGGACTGGAATCACTGGATTGTGTGCTTATTCA
>NC_056731.1:1079696216-1079723716 GCF_019279795.1 Protopterus annectens
ATAAACTATGCAAACACCTTTCCTCCTTGTTTTTTCCCAAAAACTGTGCACCACCGGTGTATACAAATGGGGAAATTTTGAAAAACGAAAGCAAAACAAAAAATGTTAGGGGCTGCTTTTGCTATCATAAACCAGTATGTGTAAGAGGCTGAGGGTGGTGAGGATGTGAATGCTGCTGACCAACCCACAGTGAGGATACAGAGAAGAGTGTACAGACCCAGGGTAACCTTCCAAGGGCTATATGCGCTGGAGATAGTGGAGTGCTATAGGGTGGACAGGGACCTCCTACAGCAAATTGTTGAGCTGTGCTAGCCACGCCTCACACACAGAACAAACAGAGGGGAACCCATCCCAGTGGATACCAAGGTATGTGTACCCTAAGAATACTAGCTTCAGGTACCTTCCAAAGTCCAGCTGGGGATATGATGGGGATTTCACAGGCATCAGCATCCAGGGTACTCCACCAGTTCCCGGATGCCATGTCAGCACATGTCGGTGAGCACGTATATATCCCCAACACCCGTGAGGCGTTGGCCAGCAATATGCATCTCTTCCACGAAATAGCAGAATACCCTGAGGCAGTGGTTGCAATAGACTGCATGCACATATGCATCAAAGCACCACCCGCTGAGCAGGGTAGGGTCTACATTACCAACAAGGGCTTCCTCTCCATCAACTGCCAGGTCATGTGCAATGCCCAGGGCATAATAATGAATGTGTGTGCTGGCTACCCTGGAAGCTATCATGATTCCCACATCTGGCATCTGATGCAGCTGTACCAGAGATTTTCCAGTGGGGACATCCCACACGGTCACCTAGTGGGGGATGCTGGATACGTACTGGAGCCATGGCTGATGACACCCATCAGAAATGCATACACACCCAAACAAGAACTCCATAATGAGAAACACGCAAAAACAGGAATCATAATAGACCATGTGTTTGGGATGCACAAGTCATGGTTCCGGTGCCTGGACACATCTGGTGGAGCCTTGCAGTACTCACCAACTACATGTACCCAAATTGTCCTTGTATGTGCCATGCTACACAATATGATCCTGCAGAAACAGCTGCAGCAGGAACAGCATGGGGCAGGGCCAAGCAGCCCCCCACCATTGCCAAGGCCTGCACATGCACAGAGTGACTCGGAGGAGAATCAACCTGAGCCTGCCCCAGTAGGCAGAAGGAGGAGTGCCCAGTATGCCCTGGCCTTGGCAATGAGGCAAGGCATAGCACATGCACTGACACGGTAGGGACCCAGGGAATGACACCCCTCTCTGACTCACACATTCAGTAAAAGGGATGCCAAACATGACACTACCTGTGCTCGACCATGTATAGGGAGTATACTATGTGCATCTGACATAGGCAGCTCTGCAGCACCACCCTCAATACTGGGACACCCACAAGGTAAGTGACTCACACATGCCAGTTGGGGGGGGGGTCACATACCCAACAACAACAGTCACAGCCAGCAGGACAGGTGTAGACAAACACAAACAAATGCTGTACTATGGCCTCTGAATGAGGCCCATGGGTAACCCCCAGGCCTACAGAGAGAGACTATAGCAGGCCAGGGAGTTGGATGTCAGTTATGAAGGCTAGGAAGTCAGAAAATAATACGTAGGTAATTAAAAGCTAAGATCTGTAGTACACTGGTATATCTCTAGCCAGCACAATAGGTAAGACTACAGACTGAAATGGAGTACAGTCCTAGCAAATGTGTACAAGTGTCAGGTGTGCCCCCCCCATCCTACGTAGACTTATAGTAGCAGTCAAGTGTGCCCCCCCCCCCACTCCTGTGTAGAAATGTAGAAATAGTCAGGTGTGCCCTCCCCCCATCCTACATACAAATATTGTAACAGTCAGGTGTGGCCCCCCACCCCAAACCTGTGTAGAATTGTAGAAACAGTCAGGTGTCCCCCCTCTATGCAGAAATGTAGCAACAGTCAATGCCAATTGACCGATGAATATCCTGCAGACACATCATGCTACCTGTTGGTGTACAACACAAAGGTCAGCACTGCAGTACAAACTACCTAGACTTGATCCACACATGCAACACAGATGGCCATACTGAGCATGCTCACACACACAGAGAAATGAAGGCAATGTCAGTCAACAACATACTGAAAGGTCATACTGGGCATGCTGGGCATGGCATGCTCACACACTTAAACACATGAAGGCCATGTCTGCAAATATCACTGGGCCAGCCATATCTGGCAGTCACAGTTCTTAGGGTAGACACATCAGTATGCACCACTCCTGCCTTGCACAAACAGTGGATAGGAATACAGACATATATGTAAGGACAACACACTATAATAAGCCAAAGGCAGATGGACATAGATGTGTGGAAGAGGGTGACCGTGACAAGGAACCATCCAGCCCTGTCCCACCCAGCACACAGCCAAAGGGCCCAAAACGCATTAGGTACAGATGTCACCCACTGCAGATAATAGCCACCAGTATCTGTCAGCATTACAGACTATGTGGGTGGTGCAAGTACCACCTGTGAAACAATGACTATACAAGGAAGTAGTCATGTAGTAGCTGTATACACGTACCTGTGACATATGACCCTGTGTGTGCCCGCATGTGGCGTGTCAACCCCTAGAGGAATGTGTTCTGACCCATGCACACACCACCCTCCCCATAGCCCTACTATGACAAGCCTGCTGAGGTTATCCAATGTGAAATACACCCTTGGGAGAGCTGTAGCCCAGTAATCTCCTATAACTGCATACTACTGTAGTGTGATAAACTAGTTAGGTAGGCGTTCTAATCCCAGAATTGGTGAGTGTGTGTTTGTGTGCATGTCTGACTGTGTAGAGAGCAATGCTTTTTAGACTACTCACACTACTTACAATTCATATACTCAACTTTGGCAAGGCTGCTGATGTCACCAACCTAGAAATACACCTCTGTGAAGGCTGTATTCCAGTAATCTCTGTAGTGCATCCTGTAACTGCATACTGCTGTAGTGTGCTAAAGTAATTAGGTAGGTGTTCTATCCCCAGACATGGCAAGTATGTGTGTGTCTGACTGAGTAGCGAGCAATGCTTTTTAGGGTACTCACACTCCTTACAATTCATATACTCAACTTTGACAAGGCTGCTGATGTCACCAACCTAGAAATACACCTATGGGAAGATTATAGCCCAGTAATCTCCATAGTGTGTCCTGTAACTTTGTGCTGCTGCAGTGTGATAAAGTAGTTAGGTAGGTGTTCTAACCCCAAACATGGCAATTGTGTGTGTTTGTGTGTCTCTGACTGTGTAGAGAGCAATGCTTTTTAGGGTACTCATACTACTTGCAATTCATATACTCAACTTTGCCAAGGCTGCTGATATCACCAACCTAGACATACACCTCTGGGAAGGTTGTACTCCTGTAATCTCTGATGTGCGTCCTGTAACTACATACTGCTATAGTATGATAAAGTAGTTAAGTAGGTGTTCTAACCCCAAACATTGCAATTGTGTGTGTGTCTGTCTGACTGTGTAGAGAGCAAAGCTTTTTAAGGTACTCACACTCCTTACAATTCATATACTCAACTTTCCCAAGGTTGCTGATGTTACCAACCTAGAAATACACCTCTGGGAAAATTGTAGCCCAGTAACCTCTGTAGCATGTCCGGTAACTACGTACATCTGGAGTGTGGCAGTTCTGGATGTTTTGTGTGTGTTCCACTGTCTGTCTATGGAGCAATGCATTATAGGCTAGTCACACACAGTACATTCAAAATGCCCTACTTTGGTAATCCTGCTGATATCATCCATTGTGAAATAGACCTTTGGGGAAGATGCTCTCTAGTAATCCCTGTGGTGTGTCCTGTAACAGCTCCATACTGTAGTGTGATATAGACCACGGTCAGGGATTCTATACCCACATGTGTTGATCATGGATGTTTTGAGTGTGTCTCACTGTTAATGTAAGGAGCGATGCATTTTAGGCTACTCACTCGCAGTACATTTGAAATGCTGTACTTTGGTAATCCTGCTGATGTTATCCATTGTGAAATACACCTTTGGGGAAGATGCTCTGTAGTAATCCCTGTGGTGTGTCCTATAACTGCTCCATACTGTAGTGTGATATAGACAGCAGTCAGGGGGTTCTGTACCCGCACGTGTTGATCATGGATGTTTTGAGTGTGTCTCACTGTTAATGTAAGGACCGATGCATTTTACGCTACTCACTCACAGTACAATTAAAATGCCCTACTTTGGTAATCCTGCTGATGTCATCCATTGTGAAATACACCTTTGAGGAAAGAGTTCTCTAGTAATGTCCATGGCATGTGTAATAATGGCGTAGTGCTGTAGCATAATAAACTAATGAGGTAGGGTTTTTACTCCAAGACATGACAGGTGCATGTGTGTGTGTTTGCATCCTGTGTAAAGGTGGTTGTGAGTGCATGACACCCATGGACAATGTACAGCGGGTTTTGCATATTTTTTATATGGTGACCCTACTATATATCACAATGTCAACTGTACTGGGATCTGGGATAACAGATGTAAAATAACTGAGAGGCTGGGGTGCAAAGCCATACCCATACATGTGACATCAAGGCCAGGCAATGACAGTTAGCAACCCCAATATTACCCCGATCAGACTCTCTACCCATGTCTCATACAAACATATGCTTAGGCAACAGCCAGTATGTGGGTAGTACACTGGATATTGGCCACCGATAGTGACTATGGAGTGATAGCAGTGGGCTACAGAGGGCATATCACCCTGCCCATCTGTCCTATATGCATGTACATGCAGACAGTGCACATCCCCCATGTTCCCTAATGGACACCTGCACCACCTGTGGTGCCCTCACATGTGACCCACAATGGACATACCATGCCTGACAACATGCCCTGTATTGACAGATGTCACTGACACCAGAGAATGCTTTTAGCATGCTACCAGTGTAGGTGCAGGGTAAACCTGCTGCCCATTACCAGTTCCAGCCACAGGTGGACAAGACTGGCACATCTGATGATAATCTGTGTTCACAACATGGGCCAGACACCCCAGGTACAGTTCCACATGTCATTGTACATGCATGTGGGAGGTGTGCACATCTTAGACACTGTCCATATCATGGACTAAGGAACACATACATGGGATGCAAAGCACAGCATTGGCCACACACATTAATCACCCAGATGACCGGATGGGGGATATAATACCCATGTGTGGGGAAAATGCAGAAACTAAAACCCTGAGCCACAATGCAGACCATTGTCATATGGCCTGATGCCAAGGTATACCCATCACATATCCTTGTATAGCCTGCTGGCACAGTTGACCACCACACACCCATGCAGACATGCATCCATGCATGTCAGTACTGACAACCAGTGTGTTTGTGTGTGTGTTGTATGGTGTGTATGGCCACATCCACACTCATTACAACCCCCTTGGGCATACTGAAGCATGCTGTCCAATGTCTGACACCTCCTCATAATCTTTGCCCTTACGAACTCCATATGACCCATGTGGTGCATGTAATACCTGCACAGTGATGTGTTGTGGCAATCCCACTACTGATGAGTTGTACTCCTGGCCCTGCCAAGTGTGTCAATGTGTGTGTGTCACTGTGAGACTGTGGCTGTGTTGATTCTGGCATCTGTTCATGCAGACAGGCACATGTACATCCCCTACCTTATATGTACCATACCCCTGTTCCAGATGTCACTCACCATCACATATATGTTCTGAGTGCTCCTCAACAAGTAACCCATGTGGCGCATCCAATAACTGCATCAAGCTGTGATAGCACTACATAGTTGTTGGGGGTTTGATACCCTGTGCTTGCTGGTGTGTGATGCAAACATGCTACAGTTTTACTCTCCCACCCCTCCCTGACAGGTATTTGCCTCTGTCCACCTCTCCTACCCCCTCTCTGATGGATGTGGAGACACACATCTGCTTTGCTTAGGCAGCAGCATGTGTATTTTAAGTGATGGCCATGATCAGCTGATGGCGTCTGCATGAATTACAGCCCCCCTCAGCTGATTGCATGTGAAACAGCTGTGGTAATATTCCCATAGCCAATTTCATGAAAACACACTCCAATATCTAGGAGCATCATGGTGGTGTTGGCCCTTTTCATTCACTGTGAGCAGGAACTAGATTTGTTGTTTGGCAAACAGCATCTCAGATGGATTGGGGATTTACCTCTAACAACATACACTGTGGAAAGAGGGCAACAAACAGGAGGGGGATGTGCCTGACCTGACTACAGACTGTAAGTGTTGCTATACTGCATTTGGAGTAATGTTGGTTTAACAGTGTTTGTCTGGATATGGTTGTCATACATGTTGCAATACCTGCCATGTCAGTTCCATGTTTATGAGGAATCCCCATCTGCAATGTAATCTGCAGACTGGTCAGTGTTGTGCCTTTGGTTTTATGTGTTAGCCACAGAGAATCTATCTGTGGACTACAGAAGGTAGTGTGGGTATTTCAGTCTATAGATGGTGAAGGTTGTGACAGTTAATGACTTCATATCCCTGATAGGACATATGTTGCAACAAACCCTGTTACAACAGTAAATGCATGAGGGTATCACAGCAACATGTCAATATTGGCCCTGTGTATGGGCTTCCAGCTACACCTCTGTCAACCTTTGTACATATGTTGTGCATGAAGTGGTGCATATGTGCCATACACCATAATTAGTGTAATCATATCTGATAACAAGCCAGTGATATATCAGACTCCTACACATGTTATGTACAGTAGTGGTTATAGTTCATGACATAACGTGGACGTTTTGTGGATGATTGTACAGTACTGAAGTCTGTGTACTTATGGTGAATGTCGGCAGTGTGTGTGTATTGTTAATATGTACTTTATCCTGTGCATGGACTGTGGTAGATGTCATTGTTCTAGCTCCCCTCCTATCTGATGTTAAATGCTGCCCCACTGCATGGTACCATATTGGCATACATGTTTGTATGGCCATATACACACATGTCCCAAACCACAGACAGACATCAGACCAAACTGTGTAGCAGCCCAGTATATGTAGGGTCATTCTGTGAGTGGCACATATGAGGATGGTGTAGAACAGATAGTCCATATAATGGAATATTATGCTAGCTTACTATATGAGGCTGTGGCTGTGTCCACATTAGTTGTGGTTGTACACTTTCACATAGGTGTATCTTACCATGTGTTGTGACATGCCTGTGGAGCCTGCTATATATGCAGGTACATGTGCATTCCCCCATAGGGGTGTAGGCCAGTTTTGAGCCAGTCCACCATGGAGCCTGCTATATATGCAGGTACATGTGCATTCCCCCATAGGGGATGTAGGCCAGTTTTGAGCCAGTCCACCTGTAGCCTGCACAGTGTATTTTTACATGCCTAGCAGCTTAGTGTACTTACCCAGAGAGATGTCATGTGCAGATTCTTGCCAGATGTACTGCTGCCGTGCATCTTAAAAAGTCATGTACATCAGACAGAGCAGGGGGATGCTGTATAGATGTATGTCAACATCTAGTGGGTAGTATGTTGCCATGGCACCCCTGCACCAGCACTCATTATGCGTCAAGCCAGACAGGAGTGTGTGAATGCATAACCCCTGGTGGTAAATGTATACTAGTCGCTGTGCATTACACCCATCTACATGGCTGTCTACATCCATATTGGCAGGCATGTTACACATGTTGTGCACTAAGGGCTTATGTGTATACCTCTGCACTGTACAGGGTGTGTCAGAATTTCCACATATATTCGCCAATATCTCTGTTGCAGTCCACATGGCCATTACATGCTAGCAGTGGCCCATTAAAATGATTTCCTTAGGATGGCTGTCAGTAGCCAATGGCACACATGTTAGAAGCAGATGTGTCCTTCCACACACACCATGTCTGTGAAGACAATCCCAATGACAGTAGCAATAGTGTACTAATATTCCTGCTATACAAACTTGACATCCACTTGCACTATGACCTGGGGACTATAGGGGCTGGGGTAGGGCTACACTCCATGTCCAGGACATATGGTGTTAATATATGTACATATACTTATCCAGATAGCCATATATATATATATATATATATATATATATATATATATATATATATATATATGTATTTATATATATATATATATATACATATATATATATATATATATATATATATATATATATATATATATATATATATATATATTTATATGATTACACGTGTAGTACTTCCAATTAGCAGTGTAGTACTTCCAGACAGCAGGTGGCACTACATCTTACTGGAGAGCCTGCACATTCAGGGCAGCTACATATCCGTAGGAGGTTCAGGAACTACAGACAAAGTGTGAGCAGAATTGTGTTATGCTTTGTATAGCACTGGTGTTACACAGTGTGTGTGTACAAACAACTATACCTTGGAATCCAGTCTGTCTGCATAGCTTTCAACTGTGGGCCTATCCTCTTGGTGGCCAGAGGTGTGCCTATCATGTGTTGTCTGTCCACCACACAGGTCCTGTGTCAGATATGTCACTGGCAGTGTGTGTGTTGAGTGCTATCAGTACATGGCTACATCCATTTCTGTTTCTGACCTCGATACCCTGACTAAGGGTATGCTGCAGACTATCCTGTAACATGAGCAACCTGCTTAGTGTATGGCAACAGTTTTCCACATGTGTGCCTGTGTCCCAGCCTCTGTTCTCCACCTACATATCAGGCTTTGCACATATGACATGCTGTAGGCAGCTGTTCCATAGTGGGCTGTGAGTACATCACACTGCCATTGCTGCCAGCAGTCCACGTCTGTTGTAACCTCCACACATAGGGTGGGGTTGGGGCCATATATATGTGGGCATAACCTACACAATACATGTGTGCTCTTATGCATTCTAGAGGCCAGTGTATGTAACAGTGGTATACGGCCCTGTATTAATGAGTCGGGGGAGCACCTAGGCTGTTAAAATATGTGGGGGTATCAGGGGTGAGCTGTCTTAAGGTATCTGGATGTACAGTACTGTATACTTCACCTATATTTACATTACTTATATATCCTGGGTTAATGCAAGCCTACTGTCTCCTGCCATACAGACTGTTCTGTTTGTCAGTGTGCATGTGATGGTGTCAGTTATGCCTTATTATGTAACAGTTACAACCCATTTGATCACATGACTTCTTTACCACCTACTTATGTTGTACAGAGTGTAGATAGAGGCTGCTGAACTATACACATGCATTATATTCTGTTGATCGTTTGGAATCCTGTGGCACATTCTGTCCTCACTATTGTACAAATTGAAGGGCTTGGCCTGGACAGCAACAGTTGTAAACCTTTCCAGATTACTGTATTAGTATAACTGTTTCACAGTTGCATTCCTATGTGTTTATGGATGTCAGTGTCTGAACAGAGATATGTCATGGCATATAGACTTGTAATAGCACACAATGAAAGGTATTACATTTCTGGAAATCTGTGTGGTGTGTGGTGTTTTCCCTATGACCTCTCTGTGGGTATATGTTGCAAGCAACAAATGTCATTTGTATGGGTGGACCATACAGTGTCCACTTGTTCAGGTGTTAACTGTAGGCATAATGGCTGTTCCATATTGTGTGCACCTTCTACATATGTATCGTACTGCACATATATCTACATGTGTATGTGTAGTCACATGTGTGTGTGTGTGTGTGTGTGTATATATATATATATATATATATATATATATATATATATATATATATATATATATATATATATATATATATATATATATATACATATATGTACATATGTATATATGTATCTGCATATCTGTGTATCCGTATCCTGGGGATGTTGATGGCTTCCACATAGGTTCATAGGTTCATAGGTTCATAGGTAGGTACGAGGCTATCGGCCCTAGGACCTATACAAGCCTAGCCATAATGAATCCCTGGCTATTGCTTCCCACAAATATTTACTTTCCTGGACCCCTGTCTAGCAGGGCTACTGATGTGATCCCTGGGGTGAATTTCCTATCTCCCATCCAATTGTCAAGGTTACTCTAGAAGAGGACCATTGAGGTGCTCTGTCTGACATGTATGGGCAGCCTATTCCAGAGTATGGAGAGTCTGTGGGTCAGGAACCTATCCCTCCAGCATGAAATGTACATTTCCTATGTGAGGCAGACTGTACTGCATGATATGTCACCAGTGCCAGCCTGACATCATACACATGGCATGTAGTACTGTTAACATCTTGTGCCCAAGTCATGTCAGGTCCTGGTTCTGGGTTCTGCAACACTTGGTAGTGTATCGTAGGCGGACGTATATGGCTGTGGGGGGGGGGGGCTATTTGTACAAGATGTATAGTGTGTGGGGCCTTCCAACCCCATTAACAGTGCATGTGGACATATGTGTGTTTGTTACTGTACCATTGCTATCTACAAATGTATGGCCATATATACCGATATAAAAATATACATCTGCTTACATATAATTAACTATGTCCGTATATACCTACACATATGTATATCTGGGTTCACATATATAATTTGCTGTGTATATGTAGACATATAGGTGTAGACACATATATGTGTCAATGTAGGCATTTGCATGTATATATGTTCATATATATTTCTATAAATGTATAGAGATTTAGAAATTATATATATATATATATATATATATATATATATATATATATATATATATATATCTACATATATAGATATTTTGTATCTGTTTACATATTAATATATTTTCACACATACATCTAGATGATGTTATACATTCTCTGTAGTGGTGCATTACTGGACTGGATGATATGTTTGTGAAAACATCAGGATTATGCATATCTACCATGGCTTAGTGGTAAATCACTTTGTGTATGGTTTGTAGGGTCCTTGGCTTGAGTCTTGCAGGAGCTGTTTGTTTTGCTGCTGGGCAGAACATGGCCCATTGGATACAGACAGATTAAGGCAATTTTTAGCAGTTGTAAGTGGGTTTGCGTGACGCTAAGCACTGCCTACACAGGTTAAGCAATATAGAAGCTAAATGACTGTAAGAAATTGTAACTGGCAGTTGGCAATGCTCACCTCTGTGCAAACCCACTTACAAGTGCTTTAAAGTGCCTTAATCACTTTGTATCCAACAGGCCGTGTTCTGCCCAGCAACAAAATGAACAGCTACTGCAAGGTTTGAAACCAGGATCCTACACACTATACACAAAGGGATTTACCACTAAGCCATGGCAGATATGCATAATTATGATGTTGTCACAAACATATCATCCAGCCCAGGTATTCAACACTATGGAGAATGTATTCCACCATGTAGATGTATGTCTGTGTGTATATATATTTATATTTAACTGGATGTAACATATCTATATATGTAGATATAGAAATATATACATATATATATATATATATATATATATATATATATATATATATATATATATATATATATATATATATATATATATATATATGCCAATATATACATATATACATTACGCATACATCTATAGATATATATGTATACATCCATATGTCCACATATATACAGCAATATATATATATATATATATATATATATAGATATATAAAAGTATATATATTGTTCACCTTTCAAAGTGAGAAAATCATTTCTCTGAAAGCTGGAAGGTCAGAAGTAAGTTTTCAGCATTGCAAAATCTTGGAATAAATGCATCGAATGTGCAATGAGCGAATGTCACTATGCATTCGTTCATTGCAGATTTGGTATTTTGGGTGCAGATTGCACTATAGTAAAGATCGGGAAAATGTCCCTTTCCCAACTGTAGTACAAGATCAAAGTTTGAATATTAAAGTAAGGGGGTGTGGGGGGGGGCGCATTATGATATATATTCCAACTTGTAGTTCGAAAATCTGCGAATCTGCTTTTCGATTAGCTGAGGTTTGAACTTCGGTGTGATTCGAAATGACGGATTCATCCTTCCAGTTCACAGAAAGGGCCATTCGGAGAAATTATTGTCTCCCTTTCAAAGGTAAACCCATATATATATATATATATATATATATATATATATATATATATATATATATATAGATATATATATATATATATATATATATATATATATGTAGGTATATATGGACATACATCTGTAGATGAAATTGGGAGCATAACCAAAACATATATGTCCACATGCACCATTGATTGGTTTGAGAGACCCAGACAGCATACTTCTGGCATTGATAGGTATCCCCCCCCCCCACAGCCAAACATGTCTGGCCTGAAATACACTACCAGCCTTAGCAGATCCCATAACCAGGACCTTAAACGACAAGGGCAGTACATGTTAACAGTACTCTATCCCACCTGTATGATGTCAGGCTGGCATTACTAACATATCATGCAGTACAGTCAAGTGAAGTGTTCATAGGTTCATAGGTTGGTACTAGGCTATCAGCCCTAGGGCCTATACAAGCCTAGCCATGACAATTCCCTGGCTATTTCTTCCCACACTATTTACTTCCCTGGACCCCTGTCTAGCAGGGCGACTAATGTGATCCCCAGGGTGAATTTCCTTTCTCCCATCCAATTGTCAAGGTTCCTTTTGAAGAGGACCAAAGAGGCACATCTACACACATTCCTACATGTGGGATGTGTCATGCTTGGGGGACCCCCCTGGGCAAGCTCAGTAAGTAGCAGGGATCCCTCATACGATCCAACTGGCCAACACCTGACAATGGATTCACCAGTGTTGGCAAGGACAACCACAAATCCCCCATGTCAGCTGGGAACTACCACCCAGTAGTCTGATGAGCCAGGTCTGCAGGGACATGCAACATATCAACAATGAACCCATGGCCAATGTCACTGGTAATCTTAAAACCCTGGACCACACCAATGTTGGACTTGTCAAAGGCAGAGAATACAACCTGAACTTGGTATACCTCCTTAATGCAATCATGACAGGTGTAGATGAGGGTTAGGAGATGCACACAGCCTACGTAGATCATAGCAGGCTTTTGTACACCATCCTACATGTAGGAATGTGTGTAGATGTTAACGGATCTACCACCGTTTACAGAATATGTTTCCGCCAGGACTGTTTGGCAAAAGCTAAAATTCCACAGGTGCCATTCCATGGACATAGAGTCCTTCACAGGTCATAGATGTGTTAATGCCCTCCTCCACACTGTGGAGGTGTGCAGTAATACTGGGGTTGCTATAACTCACTGGGTGTGGCTATTGTGGACACATCCACCATTATTGCAGTTCCCGTTGCGTCTATCCCCCACATAACTGTCTGTAATACTGTACAATGTATGTTTTCAGGTTGGTTGGTTGTTTACACCATTCACAGTAGTAGAGCGCCTCACACCCTCCTTAGGGTAAGACTATGCCACCGGCATTGGCACACCCATGTTACTGAGGTGAGGATTGCAGTAGAGTGAGGAAAGGGACATACACCTTGCTGTTAGCATGTTCAATGTCATTCAAATAGCAGACTGAATATATACTAATGTTTGGTTGTGCCTATCCTGTGTTGGTGGGATTACATAGGCAACAGATGTGTTACCTGCATGGGAACATGCCTCCATGTGTACAGTCTTGTACCTGTACTGCATCCAAACCAAAGGCTCTGTGTGTTGTACCCAGCCATGTCATGTGTACCACCTACATTTACTGGTGGCCACTGTAGAAGTCCTGCTGACACCACTACACCTATCAGCCATGTGGCACATGGACAACCACAACACACTCAGAATAGATAATGGTGAAAACAATACAACATTGTTAGTTACAGCTATAATGCATCGTGGCTGCACAGCTACACCTTCCAGGATGTTAGCATTTCACTTTACTGCTGCAACATGCTACACAGCATTCCATTGCTACACTGTTGTACAGTCACCCTGTACATCAGCACCATGTTAGCCTGTCCCTGCATTGATGATACAGATAACAGGATGTGGCACAGGTATCATCATATGCACAGGGTGTGTTGTTGGTTTACCAGAGGCCTAGCCTGAGCCATACAATTGACAACATGTGTGTGTGTGTGTGTGTGTGTGTGTGTGTGTGTGTGTGTGTGTGTGTGTGTGAGGGGGTTGACTAGTGTTATGGGCCAATGGTGATATTGTGTGTGCAGGTATGTTGTTGTCCTAGGTTTGTTGTTTATGTGTGTGTGTGTCTGCATACACACAGTTCCACCATGTGGCTGCCCTATACGGGGATTTGTGAGACAGCTGCAGACTGTACCTGGCAGGGTTTGCATTTCACCATCTCCGCCCATGGACATGGGACCTGTGCCTGGCAGGGGTGCAACAGGCAGTATCAGGTACAAAGCCAGATAGGGTACTGTCCCAGAGATTAACAAATGTCCACTGGATCCAGGTTCCATCAGGGACTGGCCTGGGCCACGTGTATATGGTCTACTATGATGGTCTGTGGACAGCACCCCACCACTGTGCTGGGGTGGGTACTGCCACTACGGGAGCGGCTGTGACTGGTGGGACATCCATGGCAACCTCCAGCTTCTGATGTTGGCATAAGTCCACATGGCTGCCACAACTGTCCCACCCTGTCCTGACACATGGATATGACATTGTTGATGAGATCCAATGTCTCACCCCACCATCTATCCATGACCTCAGTGTAATTACGAATGGCACCTGCTAGGTCATGGATGCTGTCATTTACAGAGGTGTGATGAGCCCTCTGCACCCTTAGACCCTGTCTGGTGTGCCGTTCCATTTATGCCTGTGCCTCCATGACAGCCTGGAACATGCGTATGGTAGGCATACATGTGGCACATCTGCCAGGGGCATGAGAACATCTGCCTATGTGATACCCCACCAGATTCCCTGCTGGAGGGACCCAGCCCCACCTCGCCATCTCTGAGGGGAAAACAGGGAACAGACTGTAAGACCTGTACATCACCACTGAACAGTACCTACACACACACACACACACACACACACACACACACACACACACACACACACACACACACACACACACACACAAACGCATGTGTGCAGACATAGCCACACACACAGACATACACACATGCAGTCAACATACATGACAAACCGTACACTCCACCACACAGCACCTGCAGACAACTCCAGCACCCCCATAACACACACAAGAGAAGGTGATGGTGCAGTACATTATCACATACAGACCTGTAATTACACACATGTCAGCATGCAGGACATGTGGTGCACAGCAGCATGCAGTGCAACTGTAGTCAATTGCCGTTATCAACATTATACATGGCTTTGCTGTATGGCTTCTTTTAGTAGGTGATGGCCCTTCCCCTGGAACACACTGCACCCATGTCCACAGCATTGCTGTGCATCTGGTTAGCACCCTGGCATGTACTGTGCACCATACCTCACAGGTGTACACACTATTGCAGGATGTGTATCTGTGTCAGTTATGTTTCCTCTGCTGCTCACAGCCTCTGTGTGTTTCTGAATCATATGTCAACACATGTTTTGTGAATGCCTGATGTGTATTCACAGATGCCATCATCAGTGGTGCATGTATGAGTGACAAAATACTATTATACTGACCACAAATACAATGTATTGTACCTATGGTGAGTGTACTGACATTATTGACATGGAACTCTCTTCCATGACATGCCATGGTGCAACACTACTGCATATGGCAACACTACACATACCTGATATGTGACATATGACCTAGACAGTCAATTGCATTACAAGCCATATGTGTCAGTTGTGCAGATGCTGATTGGGATGCATACCATTTGTGGGTGCATATGTGTGCACACACATATCATGATGGTGTGTAGCAATAACTGCTATGTGTACTACTGTGGTCACAATACCTTGCAGGGGTATAGTAGCATGGGCCATCATCATGAGCCAGTAGTTGGTCAGTCAGGCCTGCAAATGTCCCCCAAATGTGCATGTTTGCATGCTAAACATGTGCACAGCCCTTGGAGGTCATACAGTACCATCACTAGTGCCATGGATTCAGGGGTATGTCTGCCACACTTTATGATCTTGACTGTGTGCAGATACAGCCATTCTCAGTGGGTTTGTCTCTTCCCTCCAGTGCACTGTTGTGTTTCAGGATGACACACCCTCACCATCTCCTGCTACATTGCAATGCTCAACATATGTGGCCTACACATGTGTATCTTATTGCAGTATCCCAAACTAGGAATGCCATGTGTACTGGCATATTCTCTGCCAATGCAGGGCAAACATGCAGCTGTACAGTGGCACCAACATTGTACAGATGGGGATGTCATCCCTGGGTTGGGTTGAGGTGTGGATTGTGCAGCACATGTATCATAACTGCATCTTCTTGGACTTCCCCAACATGGTGCTTGTACATCAGAACACATTGCAACACAGGGCTTTGACAATGTCCCACCATTATGCAGGTCATATCTGTATTGAGCCCTGGCTGATGTTGCCTGTGGTACTCATAGGTTCATAGGTGAGTACTGGCCTATTGGTCATGGGCCCCACATAAGCCTAGCCACAGAGGTTCCCAGGCATGCACCACCCAATAATGTTATTCCTCTCTGCCCCTGTCAGGCTGTGGCACAGATGTACTACCCAGGGTGAATTTCCCATTTCCCATCCAGTTGTCAAGTGTTTTTGTAAAGAAGGCCAATGAGTAGCATTGCCTGGCATGAATGGGTAGTCTGTTTCAGAGTGTGGGAATTCCCCAGGACAGGGCCCTATCCCTCCAGTATGTTAAGTGCAATGTGTCAATGAGGTTTAAGACCCTGGAGCATGTGTTTGCAGAGGGATTGGGATTTCCTTATGTATAGCATGTTCAACTGCTCTGTGTATGACATAGCTGTGCATGTTAGGCAGATGTCAGCTGTGCCTGGGCAATGTGCCACAGTTGTCTGAGATGGTCTGTGTATTGCATGTGTTTGAGGCTGGTACTCACATTAGTGTGGTGTGTGCTGTGTCAGTGAACATGTACAGCATGCATTATTTGTAGGTGTGTTAGATGTGTACATGGCCTACACCTTAGCTATGACATGCACAGTGTATTGTCAAGCATGACCTTAAACCATACTCACCACCATCCGGCTGCTGCCTTGCTGGTATCCCAGAATTACCTACATTGGGATGCGATAGAGTTGATGTCAGTGGCCACAGCTGTGGCATTGCTACAAGTTGGGTGCAATATTACAGTAAAACAGACATACTCCCTGTGGGGATACTAGAGCTGAAGTCCACAGTACTACAGATTATGCAGAACTGATTATCAGTACTACACAGCAACAGATTCCACATCTCACATATACATGATCTACCTGTACAGATGCATACACAACAGTGGTTTACTGATATGCCCTGGAATCTTACCTACATGCTCCATGTCTGGTGTGTGGGTAGGACCCACCTCCATGACTGTATATGTCTGTAGCTCTTGTGGGCGGGCAGGTGCAACCAGGCTCATGAGCAGCTCGTCAACTCTGGTGAGGTGGGGGATGGATGTTATGGCCCCACCCCTGTTGCAAGGTGGTCACCCCACACAGCAGCAGCACAGCGACGTACATGGAGGAGCAGGTCACTACAATGATGGCGGACCTGCTCATACGTACGGTTGTGCATGTCCACCTCATTTACCTTACTGACCACATCATTCCACATGGTGGTGTGCTCATGCTGGCCATGGCTTGTCCTGGAGAACAGCACCTGATAGTGCTGGATGAGGCTGGTGAGTATGATGTCATCCTCGGCAGCACTGTATGACGGATTCCTTGGATGTGCCATTGTCCCTGAAAGAAATAAATATGGGAAATATGTCTAAGCAACTCATATGGCACGGTTACCATAATACAATACACATATCAGTTTCCCACCAATATATCAGTCCAATGTAATGTTCACACAAAGCAAGTGGTATGTCTCCAGTTTATCTACCTTTGGGACATATATTGTATTGTACAACACTTTCTACTATGTGTTTATAGACATACTCCCTGTGGGGACACTAGAGTTGCTGGGCTGTTACAGAGTATTTCACCTGCATGCCATTGTTACTGTCACTAAGTTTCCACATATGCATGTGGTATGCTTGCTATGTGATTGCTACACATCTGCTATTCTGTGTTATTGTGGATATCTAGGCATGCTGTTGGATATGTTCTGGGATTGTGTGGACTATTACCACCCACATATGTTCCATGACAGTGACACAACAGTATGTGTAGGGGTAATTTGCCAGCAGGAACACTGCTCCCACCTAATGTGGACACGTTACCAGGCCACATCACATCCGCCTCCCACCATGGAACCTCATTATCTACTGTTCCGGCACTACCTTCATGTAGAACCACCTCAGAGGATGGTGCCCCCCCCCCCAGGAGCACACACAGACATATGTCTGTCACCCATAGTTAGGTCCAGAGTGTGGTGCATAGGGAGCTCCACAGAGACATGGGGTATGTGCTACATCACCTGGAGGCATGCAGTACACATACACAATGTTAGACATGCATGTTTATCCTGCTCAGCCCACAACCTAGGCACCTTTATGACCATGTAGATGCTGTTGTGACTGTCCATGGGTGGGCACCATGTTTCCTTTATTCCCATATGGGGGCTCAATGGCCTCCACATTCCAAACAAAGCTACCCATCCACAGTGTTTACCTACCACATGTGCGGTATACCAGCTCTGTATGCTGTCTTGTCTGTCACCCAACCAAACCTACATACCAATATGTGCCTACTACCCTTCACCAAAATATATATCCCACCTTCTTAAACAATTGTGATGTGTTCCCAGCATGGGTTACACACCACACTCCACACTCTATTTTGCAACCATGTACTGGTGTGTAGATATGTTGTGTATTGATGTGTGATGTTCTCTCACACATGTCATGGCAGGGGGCATGTATTGACACACACACACACACACATATATATATATATATATATATATATATATATATATATATATATATATATACATATATGTGTCAGTATTATGTATATGTGTGGATGTGTGTGTGTGTGTGTGTGTACATATATATATATATATATATATATATGTGTGTGTAGACATACACACACACACATATATATATATATATATATGTGTGTGTGTGTGTGTGTGTGTATATGTGTAGATATCATGATGTGTTGTTTATATACCTATATATATATATATATATATATATGTATAACTGTCCAGGGTTCTGTAGACATACACAGCTGTGAATATATATCACACATATATTTATCTGTATGTGGGGTGCATACAAACATCTGGTCCACACTCTTGTAACTCTCTTTACTTCACAGCTGAACTGTTCTGCCTTGATGCAACACAGATAAGTGTCAGTTGTGAACACAGACTAACATTATATGGTATATATGGTGACAGATTTTATATAAGCATATTATATTGCTATGGCAGTTGGGCATGCTATGCTACACTTTAACAGGACTGTCCTGCAGGTGGTGTGCTCAAACACCAATGTGTCTATCATGGCAGTATTAATACCAACACCAGCCATTGGCCACAGTAATGTACAGAACACAGATATCATGGGTCACATCTTTGCCATTCACTGCTGATCTGCACAATTGACAGGTATGTCCCACTGCCCACAGGGACAGACACTATTGTCCAGAGCAGTTGTTGAGCAGAACATAATTACAGGAACAACTACTGATGGCAACTATAAATCATTTCACATTATATGGCCTATTTTTCTATGCCATATACTACATGCAAGTAAATACATATATATTTCACATACCTTATTTGTTTTTTTTTTCCGCTGTAACAAACCCCTGAGCTTTGTAATTTGTTTTTAGTTTGTTATGTTTTTCTTTCTCTCTCTCTCTCTCTCTTTCTCTCTCTCTCTCAGTCTCTTCAGTAGTGTGATTAAGCTGGTTTGAATAGATTGCAGAATGCTTTTGTAGGTATTGCACATGATCAGGTGATGGCCTCTGCACCAGTCAGTGTCCAAAAGTTGCTGATTGTATGCAGCCTGCTGTGTAGTACTTCAGATAACCACTGTCATGGCAACCCAGTGCTATAAATTGCTGACTTCTGTGGGCATTGTCCGT
The DNA here is from genome assembly GCF_019279795.1 of Protopterus annectens. Taxonomy (NCBI): domain Eukaryota; kingdom Metazoa; phylum Chordata; order Ceratodontiformes; family Protopteridae; genus Protopterus; species Protopterus annectens. Next base: position 1,079,716,262 of record NC_056731.1, read on the forward strand.
TCACCTTTCCAGTATGGAGGACATCCTTCCTCTGTGTGGACATCAGTGTTACAGACAGCAGGTAGCAATACCTCTTACAGCAGAACCTGCAGACACAGGCCTAATACACATTTGGGTAAGGTTCCAGACCTACAGACAGCATGAATAGTGTTGTTGTGTGCATTGTATCTGGCTGGTCTTACAGGGTTTTTGTGTACATGGTACTTTTGCATGGAATGTTGTCTGTCTGCATAGCTCTCAACTGTGGGCCTATCCATATGATAGCTAGAGGATTGGCTGTTAGGTTTTGTCTGTGCACCACACAGGTATTGTCCCAGATATATCAGTGGCATTCTGTCGGTTGAGTGCTATCAGTACATGGCTACATCCATTTTTATTTCAGTGTCATATTCCTGCATAAGGGTATGCTGCAACAAATCCTGTAACACCAGCAATTTCCAGGATGTGTAACAGCAATAATGCAAATATGGCCCTGTGTTCCTGCCTCTGTCCTCCATATATATGCCAGTCTTTGTCCTGCTGTGATTCAAAGAGGGGTTGCTGAGTAATGGTCTATCATTATTTACTCCTAGCATTTTTGTATCATCCCAGTCATGTCAAGGACTCCCACACCAACTGTTGGGCAGAGTCTATATATATGGGGGCAATAGCTGGACAACATATATGTGCCCTTGTACATTCCAGAGGTCAGTTTGTGGTACACGGTGTTCCTTGTCCTTGTGCAACCTTTTATGGGGGGGCGGGGAGTGTTCAATGCCATTAACCTAGGCTGTGACACCTTTTCAGGAATATAAGTGTTAAGACATTGAGGTGTAAGGGTGTACACTTTCATACATTCCTCCATGGGAACAGTGGTGGGCTACAGCTTACAGTGTTACACAAAGTTCAGTCATTCAGTGTGAGAGTGAGATGTTAGATTAAGCAATGTTATGTACGGAATACTGTGACATTACCACAAGTGCTACATTTTCCCCTAGGGCTTGACTGCAGGGTGTAATTGGAGGCTGCTGAACTACATCTGTAATTGTTGATTGTTACTTATCTTGAAGGCAAATCCTGTGTCTACTGTTGTACTAATTGAAGGCCTTGGCCTGGACAGCTTAGTATGGTATATATCCACATTGCTTGTATCTACTTTTTTGTGTGGGCCTTGCATTCACCACTGATTACATATTTCAAAATTTTTGTGGTGTAAGTACTGGCATACATTATTGTATAGTACACAAATAAAGGTTTTCTGTATATGCTTAACTGTGTGTCGTGTCATGTCCTTTGAACTGTAGGTGAGTATATGTTTAATGCAAGTATTCTCATTTGTGGGAATGGTTGCCACACTACACATTTCACAGGTGCCAGTTAGGGTTTGTGGCTGAGGGATATACTTTGCACCCAGTACTTCCACACTACTTCTACATATGTATGGCTACTAATATATTTATTTTATTTTATTTATTTATTGTAGTTGGTTTACCAGGATAGTCCATTGGGCCATAATGAACCTGTTTTCAATGGAGTCCTGGGGAGAAAAGCTCCAAAAAATACATTTTTTGTACTTATGAACATACATTCTTAGATACAAACAAAGTTTAACAATAGGTACAACAGTTAAAAATAAAGCAATATCAAGTAGTACAGCAAGTGTACATTTAAAATACATTGCAGAAAAATGAATTAAATATTTAGCATGAGCTTATCCATTTATGCAGAGTAGTTAAGAGAACAGGTTACTAGAAAGGAAGAGGAGGTACAATGACCAGATGAAGTGGGGGAAGAGGAGGGATATGGAGTCTAATAATTTATATGGACTCATCTGGTTGATTTAAAGATGTGAGCAGAGCATGAAGGTATGAGAGTAGGTGAAGAGTAGGTTATGTAGGGTGGGAGCAGGAGCATTCCCAATGTGATGTCAGGTGTGTATGAAGGGATTTTTTGAAAGCAGTGTGATTAGAGGTGGTGCAGGTGAGTGGGGGAAGGGAGTTCCAGAGGTGAGCTAGGTTGAAGGATAGAAGGTTTTTGCCTGGGGGATGAGTAGGTTTATGTACTTTGAGTAGGTTTTGATTGTTTGATCTTAATACTCTATTGGGTAGGTGCATATTAAAAGCAGAAGATAGGGAAGGACAGAGGGAGGGATTAAGGATAAGCTTGTGGGCTAGAGTTAGTTGTGTGTAAGTTAGTTGATTAGGAAGCTCTAGCCATTTTAGTTTCTGGAGGGAAACACAGTGGTGGGTAGAAGACTTGTGGCTAGTGGCGAATTTTGCAATTTTATTGTAGCAAGAGGAAAGTTGTTTTTTGAGAGAGGATTAAATGTTAGTTAGGAGGGCCATAGAGAAGGGAGGGGATAAGGAAGGATGTAGCGAGAGTTGTTCTAGTGGCAGAGGTGAGGTATGCATTTTGTCTATAAAGCATACCAAGTTTTTGATGGGTCTTTTTGATGTTTTTTTGTAGGTGAGAGGTAACTTTAAGTTGGTTGTCAATTTGTAACCCTAGTAGTTTGGTGTCTGACACCAATTCTAGGGGTGAGTTATTTTGGCTAATGATTGAAAATGTATTCATATTGGGAGAAGTAGCTTTAGAAGGAGTAAAAATCATAAGTTTGGTCTTGGAGGCATTAAGAGCAAGGTGGTTTTTTAACATCCGTTGCTCTGTTGTAGAGAAAGCATCCTGAGTTAGTTTTTGAAGTGTAGTGATAGAGGTGACTGAGCAAATGATTGTTGAATCATCTGCATATTGGATGATGTTTGAGAAAGAGAGTGATTTGTGAAAGTCATTTATAAATATGTTGAAGAGAACAGGACCGAGAATGGAGCCATGTGGAACACCTGTGGGGGTACTAAGAAATGAGGAGGTAGTTTTTTTCCATTTTACTGTTTGATTTCGGTTGGATAGGTAACTGGAGAACCAATTCAAGGAGGAAGAAGAAAGGTTAAGTTCAGAGAGCTTAGTAATGAGTAGGCTATGTGAGATGGTATCGAAGGCTTTGGAGAGGTCTAGTAGCAATGTAGAAACAATTAAGCCAGAATCACAAGCTCTATTTACTGTTTCTAGGAAGGAAAGGAGGGCAGTCATTGTGCTGTGGTTAGGTCTGAAGCCATGTTGTGTGGGAGTTATAAGGTGATTGTCTAGGAGATGAGGAAGAAGTTGAAGTTGAACACATTTTTCTAGGATTTTTGAAATGGGGGACAGGATGGCTATGGGACAAAAGTTAGTGACATTGTTGTTGTTGCCCCCTTTGTGGAGAGAAATAATATATGCCTGTTTCCAAATTTGGGGAACTGCGCATTCTTTTAGGGAATGGTTGATTAGGATGCTAATGGGATATGCAAGTGTTTCAGCAGCTATACTAAGAAAGTAGGCAGGTATGTTATCAGGGGCGTTGGTACCAGGTTTCAGTTTTAGAAGGAGTTTCTTTATAGTAGATGTTGGCACTGGAGAAAAAGAGAGGGGAGTGGAGTTGGGAGAGGGAGAGTTGGAGGGTGGAGGTGTTTGGGGTAAAGGTTGGGTAGCAGAAGAGGTAGAGGGGTTAGAGGATGGGAAGCAGGGAGTGGAATTTTGGAAGGATAGAGTGTGAGTGGGGGGAGTGGAATTTGGGAAGGATAGTGTGTTAGTGGGGGGGGTGAGGGGATGCTTGAGGGTGTGGTGGAGTTGGAGAAAGAAGAGGTCAGTTTGGCAATAAAGTCAATAAAAAATGAGTTAAATTGGGTGGCCAGGTCTAGTTCAGAGGCTTTTGGGTCTGGGGTGGGAGTATCTGGAGTACTAGGGTGAAGGAGACTAGAGATCCCTTTCCAGAATTTTTGAGGGTTGTTTTTATTTTGGTTTTGGAGTGTAGAAAAATAGTTTCGTCTATCAGAAGTGATGAGTTTCTTTACTTTATTTCGAAGCATTTTATATTCGTTAAGGAGCAGACTTGTCTTAATTTTTTGGTAGCGTGCCCAGAGTTTATCTCTATGTCTCATAATAGCAAGAGTATGTTTGGATAGCCAGGGGGATGACTTTGTTTTTATTCTCTTAGTCCTTAGGGGAGCTTGAGAGTCGAGTAATTTCAAGAATGTTGTATTAAAGTGTGACACTGCCATGTCTAGGGGTAATGTTTTTAGACAATTCCAATTAATTGCTTGTAAGGAATTTATGAAGATAGTTGGGTTGAATTTTTTGTGGTCTCGGATAGTTATATAGTTGTGGGTTTGTTGAAGGACAGTGGGTAGTCGGTTAGTGAAAATGGGTAGGTGATCACTAAGAGAGTCTGGAAGGGTGCCACTGTTGGAGAAATAGTGAGGATGGGAGACAAGGATCCAATCCAGTATACTTCCACTGGAGAGGTTTTTGCAGGGCGAGTTACTGAATTGATTAGTTGAGAGAAGTTGTATAGGTTAATATTTATGGAGTTTGTTGGAGATTGTATACAAGCCCAATTGATGTTTACATCTTCTAGGATTATGGTTTCATTACTAATGTTACTAGAGATCCAGGAGAGGATAAGTTCAAGAGTGGAGATATTATCCCCTGGGGGTATATAAAGGGATGATAAACAAATGTGTTTGTGATCATTGATTTGTAGTAGAGTAAGGAGAAGTTCAGCATTGTTAAAGTGTGGAGTAGGTTTATTGTAGGGAGTGACTGCTAGGGAGGATGAATATATGAGGGCTACCCCACCTCCCTTTTTGAGAGGTCTGTCTTTCCTGATGATGGAGTAGTTTGGGGGAATAATCTCAGAGTCATTTATATGTGGTTTTAACCAGGTTTCAGAAATAGACAGGATATCAGGTTTATTGTGTAAGAGCCATGCTTGGAGGTTTGGGACTTTATTTACTATACTTTGAGAGTTTAAGGAAGTAAATAATAGGGATTTATTTGTGACTGTTATAGGGGATGGGCCAGGGTTTGGGTGGATATCGCCAGAAATGAGAGTATTAATACACTGTTGTATGAAGCTGTTTGTGTGAGCAGATAGTAAAGTAAAGAGTTTGTCTTCTGTTGTGTATTGGAGGGATTTGCAAGTAGTTATAGAGATGGGGAGTGTATTGTAGGAGAGAGGTTTGTATTGGAAATGAAAGAGAATGTTAGAAGGGTACAGATAGGGGGAAATAATTGAGTATGATTGTGAGAGAGGTGTGTCCTGATAATTGGTTATATGAAAGTGTTGGGAGTGTAGGAAGAAAGTGGGTTGGGAGAGGTGGTTGCAGTAAAATGAAGATAAAAGGAAGAAGAGAGAAAGGGAGATGAGACAGAGTTTTGGAAACATGATAGAAAGGAGATGATAAGATAATAGTTGTGAGTAGAGTCAGTGGGTGGATAGAAGATACGTAAGTATTGAGGAGTAGATAGATTCCCTATGAGGTAGGAAGTATGTGGAGGAGTATAGTTAGTATGGGGGGTGTGGTGTGGTTGTGGGAGAAAGGAGTGGTCTGGTCAGGAAAGATGATGATTAGGGTTTGTATGAGGTCTATTCGAGGGCTGATTTTGGTGGGAAAAAAGGAGGGTGTGTCTAGCTGTATGCTACTGATTGGAGTAGAGTAGCAGAGGGTGTGGTTTAAGGAGGAATATAGGTAGAGGTGCTGGGGGCGGGTGGCATTTGGGGGCAGGGTAGGGGAGCGGAGTGAGCCCGGAAGAGGCGAGTTGAGCCCAGTAGAGCAGTAGAGGAGCGAAAAACTATCAGTAGAGCAGTGTTCAAGAAGGGTAAGTAATAGAAGGGTAAGTGGAGAGGGCCTAGATGTGGTTGGGAAGTGGACTAAGAGTATCAGGAGAAAGAGTGAGGGACTAAGATGTGAGAAGTGAGAGTCAGAAAGAGAGAGAGTCAAGAACAGAAAATTCTAATGTCAAGGAGTAGGGATATCCCCTAATGGATAGAAGCTATCTATGCACCAGGGAACAAGTAGGGCTAAGCAGATAAGGGGAGAAGGGACCAACAGAGCTGGGAAGAAGAGTGAGGAATAGAGGGCAGGGAGTAGAGGTGGGGGGGGTCAGGCTGCTGGCACTCCAGACAGGGAGAAAGTGACTTCAGCTAGTAGGAGTACAAAGGCTTTCAGGCTTAGTAGTAACACATACTTTCTTGAGTTCCTTTAGAGAGCCTCTCGGGAGCGTTATCCTCAAAGGCAGTTGTAGCAGCCCAGGGTATGTATTGCTAACGCAGTAGGGAGTACAGCTTTGGTTGGGTCCAGTATCCACCCAGGCAAAAACACAGGGGGAGATTCAGGGCAAGAGAGCTGGAGGACAGGAAGAAGGAAGAAGTCTGTTAGTGACGGAATAAAAATACACTAATCACTTACTACTGTTTAAAATGACTAAAACAGACAAGTACTACTCATATATACAGGACACAACCTGAGCATTTAACACGCACTTCACAGTTTGACTTTGTGTAGTAGGTGGCACATATATATATATATATATATATATTGTCGCCAAAGGAAACAACCAGAACATCTAAACACGCACCTTAAATACAAACATTGTTCAGTAGGCAGTAACTATAACAGTAGAATGATAAACAAAACAAAATGCAGGAGGAGTCAGGTAGGTTGGAAGTATAGGCAGATAAGTTATGAACTATGTGCCTCCCAACTGCTTTTATAACGCACGTGTGATACTACTAGTAGGATAGCGACAGTATTTAAATAAAACACTTGCGAGTGCTAATGTGCTAGCTGGACTAGCGACGCTGTAACAAACATACGCAAGGGAGACTGGTCTAGCGTCACTACTAAAAGAAGAGCGACAGAATTAACTAAATCATAGCTTTCATGTAGAATTAGCTAAAACATAGCTTTCATTTAGGTAGGATAGCGATAGAATGTAACTAAACCACTTGCGAGATGGTAGTATGCTAGCTAGACTAGCGACGCTGTTACAAGCATACGCAAAGGTAGACGCCACTCTATACTAGTTGCGAGGGCTGGAGTATCAGCAGGGCAAGCGTCGCAATTACAACCTTACAGTAGTGAACTTCCCAGCTATCCCGTACAGTGAACGTTACAGCAATGAGTCTACAAGTGGCTAGAGTTTCTCTTGGTTTAGCATATAGTACTAACAGTACAGATTAGCGACAACCATTCGCAGATGTAGCAAACGAGTTGAACAACAGAAATGCAAATGATAAATACTAGCTTCACAGTAATAACAGAAACGCAAATGATAAATACTGGCTTCACAGTGAATAACACAGAAAGGTACAACAGTGGTGATGAAAACCTTATACAACAGAATTACAATGGTACAAGATATGCATATTCCAACTTACCGAAGAGCACACTCGCAGCCAGGGATGCACAGCAGCCAGGAATGGGCAATTTAAAAATGGCGCCCAGGAGTAGGGAGGGAATTTATAACATCAGATGGGGGAGGGGCGTGAAGAGAAACTGGCGGGAGCAGGAAGGACGGGAGATGCGACATCGATAGTGGGGGGGGTGATGTAGTAGGGGGGGGAGAAGAGAGAGACAGACAGAGCAGATCAAATGGAGA